>NW_024349797.1:7948095-7989500 GCF_902729225.1 Pteropus medius | reverse complement strand
AGGGAGGGAGAGAGAGAGAGAGAGAGAGAGAGAGCGTGAGTGAGAGAGCACGCGCGCCCAACCACACAACAAAATGCCAGCAGCTTCTAGAAACCTGAAATTGCAGTTGCCACTTTAGGCGATTGTTCCCATGCCTGACTGACCTGGACAGTCTGGTTCATTTCTTTGCCAATGTGTCACTTTCCTTTTTTTGCTTAATCTGAAGAGTCAAACATTTGGCACCATACATTTTTCTTTTTTAAAACCTAAAATATCAATATGGAGTAGACTCCTTTGGAATTCTCAACCTTCTGCTGCTTAACCTACCCTGTGACAAACCCAAAGGATCTTCTCCAAAGGTTCTCTAGGGTGACGTAAGTGGGACACTACCTCCATAGCTTAGGGCCTGGGGAAAGGCACAGACAAAATGCCCCAGTTCTCCTAGGGTCTCTAGGGCCTTTGCCAGGAGCCTTAAGAATAAACACATCCATCTAAAGAAAGTGGTTATCTTCTCCGGAGTAGGAAGCCCACTTACAGATGCAAATCTTTCAAGTGTCAAATTAATTTGACAGCTCTTTCAGTTGTTGATAAGGAGACTTTTACTCTCCAAGAGTGGGAGCATCTGAAAGCTTACTGCTGGAGGAGGGAAGTATGGAGGGCAGAAGAAAAATTGCTTAGTTCAGAGCCAGACCGGTGGCTGATGAGAACTCTAGAAACCTGGACACGTTTGCTTTTCTGAGCCAAACTCTGCCATTCTGTAAAATGAGGACTTTCTCTCTCTATATATATTTTAAAGAGGAGTTATTCTAAGGATGCTAATGAATGGAAAGCCCCTAGCGTGGTTCCAGGGACATTGTTACAGGTCTGTAGCATTCAGAGGAGGTCCTAAAGGTGAGAGTGATTAGTTTTACCTGGGAAAGAAAGACTTGATTAACACCTGAACTGAGTGTAGAATGATGAGCCAGTCTCTTGTGCAGACAGTGAAGTAGGATTGGAAGAAAGAGTAGAATGGAGGAGAGAAGACATTTCAGACAGAAAATATGGTAGATCAAACGTGCTCTAATAGTTTAGGCTAAATAACAAATAACTTCCAAATCTCAGTGGCTTACAACAGCTAAGATTTATTTCTCACTTATGCTGCATGTCCAATGTAGGTCAGTTGTGGTTCTGCTCATCTGTTTTTGGTCTGGGACTGACTGAGGCTTAAGAAAACATCTTTTTTTTTTCTGAGACAATGCTGATCTCATTTATGAGAAAGGGAAAAAAAGAAAACATGACAGAACAAATATGGCTCAGAAGTAACAGACATAACTTCAGGTCTCATGCTATTGGCCAAGATAAGTCACATGGCCAAACCATGTGGCTGGGGAAATATAAACCTCCTGCAGACAGTGAGCTATGGCCTAGTAGGAGGGAAAGTGCCTAGTGAAGAAATGAAAACTAGAATTCACAGAATTCGAGTACAAGAAGAGTACAAGTTTTTCCCCTCCCCTTGTAATTCTGTCTTGACTCTCCATCCTGTCATTGAGCGCACGCCCTTTTGCCTGGCCCCAGACCTCTCACTCACACCAGCCAATATATTTTAATCCTGATCCGTCACACTTATCATCATCCCAGTTTTAATTTCTTCTGGAGCTGGATTTGCCCACTGGGTGGACATTTAGCTGATTTTAAAATAGACCAAGAAATTTCTCACTTCACTCTAGGTCACCCTCATGAATAAGCATCTGTACCATGTGATCATGCAAATTGTGATCAACTCCCCCACCCCAAGATAAATAACCCCATGAGAAACCAAGATCATCCATGGTCTGGCTTATACCAATGGGTGGTGCAAGTCACAACAATTCCCTTAACTGTGACTCACTACTGTAATGAGAGAGCATTCCAAAAATGGACGTTAAGGAGAAAGTATGTTGGTGTGTACATGACACAAGAAATAAAACATAGTGAGGGTTTCTTTTCTTTTTACTGTATTTTTTCTCAATCCTAGATGTGGTAAAAATGTGAACTCTACCAAGGTCCAGGTTATCAGTGATATGCCTGCCCAGCAGACATCATGTGAATGCATGAAATATTTTCAGGTTTTCAGGATCAGCATTTTGAGTGCTGGCTAGCAGGTTAAAATATTTGTTTTAAGGTGGGATGAGTATATATTTGTCCATTGTGGTGTGGGTAGAATATATTAGAAATTCTGCATATATTTGTATAAAATAAAAAATGTCTTGGGGGCGCGGTCCAAGCTATAAAATGAAATGAGTGAGATTTGAAATGACTCTTTTCCTGATTGAGATTTGATGGAAAAATAGCACCTTAAAGGTGTGATCTTTGAGACAGGAGAATCCCCTAGGATTCTGCATACAGCCTGAGGTGGATGAGAAAGCTTGGAACTGTAACCTCTGTCCAGGAGGCCTGAGGCCATCTCCGTAGATCAGATCTATCTGTTTCCCTCTCTGGGTAATTTTGCATGACTTTTCCCCTCCTGCAGGCTTGGCCTTGGTGCTACTTTCCCTTGGTCATTTCTAAAATGAACTACCACGAGTCCCTCGATTTCAGGTCTCCAGGAAACTTGGTCTAAAGTTTCAAAAGATGCAGCAAATAAAACCCTAGACATGAGTGAGGGAAAGAACACTTAGACTAGTAGGAAGGGATTTAAAATCCCTTCCTGAGCATATTCATTAGAAAGTGTTATAATTCCCCGTTGCATAGCATTTATCCAGCAATTTGATATTTAAGAAATACACATATCAAATCATTAGATAAATAGTATCCTTTCTATATATTTATATTGACTAAATGCTATCATATGTATTTTTTTTTTACATCTGTACAAATTCCAGGAGGTAGGCTTCTAGTGCTCTGCTGTCCTTCTGAAATGTGATAACAGAAAGGGTCAAAATTCTGAAGACAGATAATAGAAAAGCAGGATTGAAAATTCAGAGTCCCTTGAATTTTTCGTTCACGTATATACCTTTGCCACCCCGGTTGGCTCCGTACTAATCTGGATTTGTGCTTTCAGGCGGCCTCACTAATAGGCAAGAGATGGGCAATGTTCTTCGTGATATGCAGTCGCAATGAGGATTGTGAAGCTACTTTGCAGATTGTTAATGGCCCAGTAAAATCTTTGGAAGGTGGCTTCATGCAAATGGCATTGAGCATCTTCTGGGTGCAAGGCTCTGAGGAAGATATAAGAGGAATTCAGAGAAGTGTCATCTTAGTCTTTTGACACAGCCTCTAATTTGAGAGAGAAAGGGAATAATATTTATGCAAAATTAATAACAGTTAAATACCAATGAAACCAACACTAGACAAATAATGAAAAGGACTACCGTGTGCTGTGAATTCAGGGAAAGGGAACCTTTCTGAGGTTGTGCTGGTCTGGAAAGGTTCAGGGAAGTGCAGTTACACTTGATTGGAGGTAAAAGTAAGATTTAGGCGGAGCGTTGGGTTTTAGGGAGTGGACTTACTGTGGCTCTGATGGTCAGCACAGGCTTGTTTTGAGTCTGTGATGAGACACCTGGAGTGAAGGGGTCAAGAGGAGGGAAGTCTGAGCTTCTAAATTCTTCGTTTCTTGACCGCCATCGGACTATCTAATCCAGGTATTCTCCCTGCTTGCATCATCACCTCCTGACAAATAAAGCCATTGCGTGATTTAGTAGCAGATGAGTAACACTGGACTCTAATTTGACTTTCGTAACATGTCCATTTTATTAATAGATAAGCACTTTGGAGCTAAGGATGTCAAACGTTTTTATAAATAAAACCTAATCCCGTCACAAACTGTCGAACTGGCAGGCTGTAGGTGTCTTTCCACTTGCAAAATGATTCAGGAAGGTCAAGTGACTTGTTTAAAGTCATGCAGGAATCCCCTGGCACTTCTGAGTTCACTGGTCCTGCCTTCCCTGACATTTGGTAGTGTCCAGCTTAAGTTGCTTCACAGATCTCCATAGGGATGGTGGCACTGAGAACCTAGGGCACTGAGAACCTAGGGCCCTAACTAGATAGTTAGGATTTTCTTTATCTGCATTATATCCCATGGAAGCCCTCAACTGTAACCAGAATGTCCTTGTTACTTTTAATTAGAGGATGAGATAATCATACCCTTCTCTTTCAGGCTTAAGCCTGGCTCTCAATGAAAGAAGGTACCATTTTAGTGCTGTGGGTCTGTGCAAATACACCATCTGAATGAAATGGCATTCTCAGCACTTTTCATGCCAAATGCCAACCAATATTGCAGGACTATCAGTGGCTTTCAATCTGCCTGAACTTTGAAGTGAGACACTAGACTCTACCAGCTTGATCGAATCATTCCATTGGCCGCTTTCTTTTTGAAGTTAGCTAATTACTTTTTAAAAAAGTGAGATGTTTTAAATGAAAACAGATTTTATTTCTCTATTTGCTTTAGAAACAATGTATTTGTCTGTCTTTCTTGACTTAAGTTTTTAAAAGAGAAAAATGATAATGTCATGGTTAAGTGGGTAAGGCTGGGGTAATCCGTAGATGGTGAGCTAATTCGGTTATCTGTTGTTTGAACATTGTCTATTAGGTCAACCCACAGCTGTCAAAAATATAGTTTTATCTGCCCAAAAATATAGTATTTTCCTGCCCTTGCCAAAGTATTCATCTTTTTCTACATCATTCCTTGTCCTTACATTTCCCTCAACTTCAGGCTCTGAACAGTTGAAGGGTGTGAAAAATTTTATTATTGATATGATCAAAATCACTATTAATAGCAATCATTCATTCAGCTTTACTATGTTCCAGGTCCTCTGCTAGCAGTTCACACCACATTATCGTACTTAATTTCTACCTCAACTCTGTAAGATTGAGAAGAGTGGCATCTCGTTTTGCAAATGAGACAAATAGAGGCTGGAGTTAAGTAATTTGTCGAAGGTTGTTATAGACCTGGGCTTTGAACCCCTCTTCTAATCTCTTAGCTCTAGAAGCTGTGCCCTTAGTCACTACTGTATCTGGAAAAAAATGAAGAGTGCCCTAAAGAGTTAACAGGGGCTCTCTGTCCACCCTGGCCACACCCACAGAGGTCCCGGTGGAAGGAAAACTGTCCTTGCTGTTGCTGTCAGTTCACATTATCAGCAGGGCAATAGAAGCACACTTCCTTCTCTTCTTTGCCCTATCTCTTCCTCCTTAATATTTTTGTTATAAAGTATCACCTAAAAAGGGGGTGACTTGTAGAGTGGGGATCTGTTTGAATTCAGTGTGTTTCTCAGTTACTCACCATCAGCCTAATTGGCACAGGCAGGCTGTGCCATCTGCAGCAGCTCCTCCAGCTGTGCCATCCATCACACTCCGGGGCCCTGGAGCTCACAAGTTGTGCTGCTGGTTGGTGTTCAGTTCCTGATTCCTGAGCAGACCTTGAGGAGGCAGCTCCAAGGACTCAGTCATTTGCCGTCACATATTAGACTGGGCCGGGTGACTGGGCCAGTCACAGCATAGTGCTCATGGGACCAGGGGCTTTGATCTCCTGTCATCTGGTTGCTTCTTTCTTGTGAAGAGGACAGGTGAAGAGGACAGGAAATGAACATCCAATCCTGGCTGGGCACTTGGCAGAGGTGGGTCCTGGCCATAAGAGAGCCAGGTAAGACGGTAGGTTCGTTTATGCGCTTACGGGGGGAAAGTATGTCCCATGGATAGAGCATGGCGTCGTCGTGGTTGAGGGCATGGAGTCGGGAGCCAGACTGTCTGGGTTTGAATTGTGTGGTCTTGGGCATTATTTAACCTCCTTGTGCTTCAGTTTCCTTAGCTAAATAAATAGGATAATAATAGTACCTACTTCATAGAGTTCTTATGAGGATTGTACAAGGTATTTAATTAAATGAGTTGTAAAGAACTATGAGATCAATGTCTGGGAGATAAGAAGTGTTACATAAGTGTTTATCGGGTAGCACATAAAAATAAAATGGTAGGTGACATCATCGTATGTAGGTGGTGCTATAATAGATGAAGTTCACCTAATTGCTTTAGCAAAGGTACTCATGATGGCTTACATGCAAATGAGGTATTACTAAGTCTATTATTTTATTTCATTTTTAATTATAGTTGACATTCAATATTATATTAGTTTCAGGTGTACAGCGTGGTGGTTAGACATTTATATGACTTACAAAGTGACCTCTCCGATAAGTCGAGTACCCACCTGGCACCATACAAAGCTATTATGATATTAGGGAATTTGCCATTTTAAAGAATCTTATGAGAAATACGTTTGTAAACTGCCTCTTTGTAAAATGAGCATGAGAGAAACAGTGTAAAGGGAAGAGGGAAATCCAGCATGACTTGATATTTTTGACCAGGGCTACTGGAAAGATAGAGCGGCCAACATCTTGGGTGGAGAGGGCTTCCAGTGAAGTAGTTTTGGCGGGGGAGGAGAGAGGAGTTGTTTAGTTTTAGATGTCTTAAGTTCGAGAGGCCTGTTAGACATTGAAGTGAAGGTGCTCTGTGGGCATCAGCGGAGTCACGTGAGAAGTCAGGGCTGGAAACATCCACGCGGTGGCCCCTGCTATAGATGGGGTTTAACGCTGTGAGGGATGAAAGCGGCTGGAGAAGGGGCCCCGCCAGGGGCGTCCGGCTCCAGTGTGGGAAGTCAAGCCAGCACTCGTTTTCTAGTTTGTTCTTTTCTTCGCTTCACCAGTGTAAAATGAAGTGTGTCCCTGTTTGATGCTGGCGTTTTCTCTGGGTAGTTTATCATTTGAGCTCTGTGATGCTTTGACTTCAGTCAAGCGACTAGGGTCACATACCTCTTGACCTCTTCCTAGCTCCGTGCCTTTGGGCAAGCTACTTACTCTCTGAGACTCAGTTTCCTTCTCTTGAGATGGGAACTGGTAGTAAAAATGCCCATTTCAGAGGTTTGAGGGCTCAGTGAGTGCAGCTGTGTTAACACTGTGAGGCTGTTGCTGGTTTTACCACTGTAAAATTCTCACTGTTCCTGCCAATGTGTGAGAATGGTGACAGCTCACACATTTTAAAGCCCTTTGAATGTTCCCTGAACTGGAAACCACATTTTAATTCAGCCCATACTGCTGCTATTTTCCTTCTTTATATTAAAAATAAAAGAGGTGAAATAGATAATGCAGTAAATTTCACACACACATGTCAGCCACTTAGGCTTGCTTCCTCTGTAATTGAAACATCCCAAGATCAAGTCCGGCCTGTGTATGTGGCAATTGCTACACGAGTCACAGATGCATGAGTATTCAGAGACCTGAAAAGTGAAACAGGAGAAATGGATACCCGGCAGTGGCAGTGTTTCAATATCATATACGCTAACTTCGTATGTGCTCTTCACCACTGTGAGTCAGTTGAGAAGGGTGTCATTCTTTTCTAATAAACTAAGTGATCCTCCCTACTGCTTTATTTTTCTGAGGGATTATTTTATTTATTTTTATTTTTTATTAAAAGTTATTGGGGTGACATTAATAAAATCAAATAAGTTTCAACTGTATCATTCAGCACTGAGTCATATATATGTTGCATTGTAGGTTCACAACTCAGAGTTAGATTTCCTTCTGTCACCACATATTTGATCCCTGTTACTCCTATCTATCTCCCTCTCCTCCCTTCCCTCTGGTGACCACTAATCCACTGTCCGTGTCCATGAGTCTCTGTTTGTTTGTCATGTTTGTTTGTTGCTTTCAGTTTTATATCCCACATATGAGTGATATGTGGTTTTCAACTTTTTCTGTCTGACTTATTTCACTTAGTATAATTATCTCAAGATCTATCCATGTTGTTGCAAATCGCAGTATTTCATCTCTTCTTATGGCTGAGTAATATTTCATTGTGTATATGTATCACATCTTCTTTATCTAATCATTTATCATAGGACACTTCAGTTGTTTCCATGCTCTGGCCACTGTGAATAATGCTACTATGAACATTGAGGTGCATATATTGGGTGAAAACCTGATAAATGTTTTCAGGTTTTATGGATAAATACTCAGAAGAGGGGTTGTTGGATCACATGGTAATTCAATTCTTAGTTTTTTGAGGAACCTCCATACTGTTTTCCATAGTGGCTGTACCAATTCGCGTTCCCACCAGCAGTGTATGAGGGTTCATTTTCCCCCACATCCTCTCCAACGTTTGTTATTACTTGTCCTGTTGATGATAGCCATTCTTACAGGTGTGAGATGGTATCTCATTGTGGTTTTGATTTGCATTTCCCTAATAGCCTTCTGCTTTAAATTTAAGTTTTACACTTGCTTGGAAAATGCATCTAATACACTTGATTTCACTCAGCAAATAATATGATTCTGAATCTGGTTTTTAAAAAGTTGTCCTCTCAAAGCTAAGTAAGAATCCAGAGATGTGGAAACTCAGATTCTGAAGTCTCATGTCTCAGTTCTCTAATTAGTTGTCTGCCGTGTTGAATTTATGGTTTATATGCTTTGAATTTGTGGCTTTTCTGTTTTGCAAGAGTTACTGTCAGGGGGCTGTCTACCAAAAAGAAATACTACTATTAGTGGTGGCTGCACCAAATATATGTTACGGTGTGGTTGGTTTCTAAATCCCTGCTAGAATTTTTGAGAAGCCTCCTCCAGATGGAAGTGGGTGGTATGAGGACTGAAAGAAAACATCAGACATACCAAAGCAGAAAAATTAATAAGAAAGAGCTTCCAGTCATTAAATTTTTCTTTCTGGCCTTTCAGAGTTTGAGGAAGTAAGGAAAATAGGCATAAACTGTGGGAAATTTCCATCAGCTTGGAAAAAACAATAGAATAAATAACCCTTAGCCATGAGATGAGAGCCCAGGGAGTCACAAGGTCAAAGGAACCTGTTCCATTTGTCTGTGGTGACAGCTTAACCTTTCCCCTCAAAAAAAAAAACCAAAAAACAAAACACCTCACCCTTAAACAAGAGAAGTGTTCCTGGGAAGCTGAAAAGGTACATGCAAAGGGCATTTTTAGAAATCAAATAATTTTAGAAGTACACCAGTGGTTATGCTTTTCTATATTTTTCAAATTTTCCTTAGTGAGAGTGTATACCT
This sequence comes from Pteropus medius, assembly GCF_902729225.1. Taxonomy (NCBI): domain Eukaryota; kingdom Metazoa; phylum Chordata; class Mammalia; order Chiroptera; family Pteropodidae; genus Pteropus; species Pteropus medius. The sequence continues at coordinate 7,980,517 of NW_024349797.1, read as the reverse complement.
TTTATAATTCTATGTATATAAATCAGAAAAATAAATTTAAAAAAAGGAAATGCACCACAAGTGTGGAGATGGGTGAATTGTCACAATTTAAAGGTGCTGAATTGCTAGCATTTTTTTTATAATATGGGGATTATTTTGTCCTACAAGTTGTGACATTTTCTAACATATCTGCTCTCTAAATTTACAATCTATAAAGTACTTGGCATCAACATTGCCTGTCACCCATCAAAACTCAAGACCCTGCTCTATGAAAGCAGAGCCAGCCCTCAGTCAATAGATATTTATTCAACTCTCATGCAGTGCCAAGCCCACCCAGTGTATCCTTGTTCCTGGCTGCTGCCCCTGGCAGTTGGAGACACCCACATGCCCTGCCATCATGAACTTGTGATGTTTCTTGTTTATGAGGGGCCTGTTTCACGAAGATAATGTTGTTGCCATCAGCGGGGTTTAGCTTGTAGCTGCAGCCTCTCAGGGCCACTGTGGCGTTTTAGTGTGTGGCTGGGTTTTGGTTTCATGCTTGTGTGTCTGTTTTCTTGGGACAAGAGTGAGGGGAGGGATTCTTAGAAAAGGGAAGGAGATAGCCTCGCATTACTGAAAATGGAAATAAATAATTATCAGTGCAGGGTCAGTAGAAGCCACAGTGACCAGCTTCCTTCTGTGTGCTCCTCTGGCACGATTCTGTTTTGTTTTGAAAGATCTGAAAGTGACATGAGCAAGTTAAATTGTTCTAGGATGGAATTCAGAGATTCCCAGGGGATTCATGAAGGGACTTTGAGAAAGGTGCCTGCGAAGCACCTAAAATTATTATAAATAATGTTGCATGTATATGTATTTTCCTGGAGACGAGAGTCTCTGGCTGAAATTATATCTCAAAGAGATCGAGAGATCCATATATATATATATATATATACATTTTTTAAATAAATTAAGAACCAGTTCTAGGAGGAGGTGTTCAAGTTTAAGTGTGTATCTTGGCCTTGGCCCTAACTAGAAAACTCTTCTCGATGGTTGATGTGTGTGTAGTGGAAATATCAGTGTAAGAATGTAAAACATCTTAGGTGCATCCCCAGAAAGAAGCCCATGCTGCAGAAAGATGAAGGTTTCACTTCTTCAGGAGCCGGAAATCCAGAAATGCACAACCTCTGCACTTCTGTCTAATGTTTTCCTGTTCTTTCTGTTGTCCTTGAGCCTTTGCAGAGCTGCTTCTGCATTTCCTGAAGAGTTTACTAGTTGAAGTGGATACTAATGTCTCTTTTACCTGATCTGCCTCTGGGTTCTAAGCAAATGAGGTTGATTTTCCCTGCAGTGGAAGGTTGAATTTGACCCAGGCCTCCATAATGGTGACAGGAGAAGGCATTTATAGTGAACTCCTGAGTGGCTGTTTATCCTGTGCCCAATATGTTAATGTTGGCCTTCCCAGCCTTGATCCTTCTTTCTCCTCATACATTCTCTCTGGGAGACCTATTCCAAACCCATGGTTACCAATGACCTGTCAATCTATATTATCAACACTCATCTTTCTTCTTCTGAGCTCTTGACTTGTCTATGACCTGTCCCCATAGACATCTCCCACAGGCCCATTAAACTCACTGAGCCTAAAACTGAACTCGTCATGTCCCTACCACCCCTCCACCATTCTTCTCCTTGAAGTTCTTATCTTGGTGAATGGCACAAAAAACCTATTCAGTTTTCCAAGGATCTTTTTCATCCACCTACCACATCACTACTCCCTCAATCTTAATGAGCTCCAAATAGACTTTATCCCCATGTCTTGACGATCTTACATCTTAAATGGCTCATAAAAAAATCCCTCCCTTTTATTCCTCATCTTGCAGTACCTGATCGCTTTAATTCCTAGCTGGTCTTCCCACCCTTCAGTCTACTTTCCTCATTGCTTCCAGAATGATATTTCTAAAATACAGTTGACCCACATTATGTCCTCATTTAAAATTGTTTAATTGATCTCCATTGCCTTTATGACAAAACCCAATCTCTGGGCATGGCCACCAAGGCCCTATCTGACCTGACTCCAAACCTTCCCAACCTCCTGTCTTAGTACTGTCCTTCTGGCTCGTTGCTCCAGTCAACCTGAATTACCTGTCGTTCAGAAAATACAATGTGCTTTTCCTTCATCTCCTAGTCTCTGTATGAGCATATTACATTTTATTATAGCTGTTTTGAGTAGGGGCCTTATAGAAAACACTTCACGCTTCTCTGTCATGTACGGAGCAGACATCCTCGTTCTAGCTCTGCATCACCCATCCCTGCTTCTTGCCCCATTCCTAACACTGACCCTGAATCTCAGGCCGTCCCTAAACTTGAGCCTCATTTCTCAGCCGTGTCTTCCTCTTACACTGTGCCTTACTCTTAACTTCCAGATCCTACCCTATCTCCAGGGGTACATACTCCAGGGGTTGGAGTCGGTGGTAGGTTATGTTCAGGAGTGGGGTTAGGCAGTGGGGAGGGCTGGGGATGGATGTAGGAGTCACGGATGTCTGTTTGTCAGCACCAAGCTGATAGAGAAGGGAAGTTTTCGGTGGCGAGACGCCCAGTCAGAAGAACGCACAGGGGCTGACGTGAGAATGGGATGGCAGACACCAACTTTATTGTGGGGAGTGGGGTTCTATTGCGGGGAACACGCTTCTGTTCCTGCTGTTCTTCTGCTCCCTAGGGCACTGCATGGGCTCCACATATATCAGAGTACAGTAGTGGCATTCTGCCACACACGTGTGATACAATAAGCTGAATTATGTGTACATATTTTAGGTGCAGGCGCCCTACTACACTAATGTAACATTCTAAATCTGGGGTCCTATTCCTAGCTGCGAGCCTGGGTCACAGCCAGACCTGGGACCCACACCGTCGCACATACTTTTTGGTGACAAACAATGATTTTGCATGTTAACACAATTGTTTAAACATGGCTAAGTAAAATAGTACCATCTAATGGACCATATCGTATTGTCCTGTTTTATTCTTATAGATGCCATACTGCCAGCTTAGAATGTCCTTTTTCCCTGTCCCCAACTGATTTCTGTTCATCTTTCAAACCCCTGCCCAGGTATCATCTTCCCTGAGTTGTTCTTCACTGACCTCAAGATTGGTCTAGGTGTCATGTCTCCGTGTGCTCATGGCACTGTCAGATATTCCTGGAGTAGCCCTAATCAGACAGTGTTGTGATTGTATATTTGTTGGCCTCTCGCCTCAAGGCAGTGTCTGGGTCTTAGTCCTCTCTCTGTCCCTAGAATTTCACTAGAACATGCCTAGCAATAGGAGATGTTCAGTAAATGCATGATAAAAAGCTTTCATGGAAGTAGTGTTTACCTGCTAGGTATTTTATATTATTGGAGAACATGTGAAAACCAAATAAGGCTTGAGACAAGTTAAATCTATTTCTCATCTTCCAGGTATTTTCAAGTTCTTTGCACATAAGTTTATATTCATCCCAGATGAATAAATTTGTGGATACAAAAGCAAAAGGTTTTACACTTTTGCCGCGGTCATTCAGAAAATTTGTGGCAGGGAAGATGCCAGGAACTAGCCTCTCGCCCCTCCTCTGAGGCGGTTCAGCTTGTGCCAGGTAAAGCGAGAAGGGCTTCCTCAGGTAGATGACAAAGAGAAAAACGATTTCCCTATCCTTCTGTATTTTGAAGAACTGGAACTCCTCCTTGTCATCAGGAGTAACAACGTGTACGCTGGTCATTTTTTGCCTTCTTTTACAAAGCTGTATGAAGAGCCATTAAACTTTAAATCGTAGTCATGATTTGTCATTAATCCCTTGCCATCGGGTTTCTGGTCCAGCTGCTTTATCCCACTATGCTCGTTGCCTTCCTTCTGAGCTTTGGCAATAGCGTGAGAAAGGACCTGGGCTTCCTTCCAGGAGCTGAGCTCCCGTTAACTTTCTTCAGGGTCAGCGCTGACCACCCAAGACCCGTAATGCCTCTTTATAGTATTTAACACTAGAGAAACCTTCTTGAAAATCCTCTCTTGCCTTCGTGACCCTGGAGGCCTCTGGATTTTCTGTTTCTCGAACCATCGGCTCGGTCCTTCCGCTTTTCCCCTCTGATTTCTCCCGTGTGTGGGCATGCTCCAGCAATCAGCCATCTTCTTTTGTCTCTCTTTTCACTTTCTCTATTGCTAGCCTGTTTGGCCCCTTGGCTTCACATATCATTTTCTGACACGATTCTAAAGTCTAACTTTTTACCTCTAATTTTTTCTGTAGTCCCCAAATCTACATATTTTACACTCACCCTCTCACAATCCTTGGATCTCAGCATACCCCAAATTAAAGCTCCCAATGAATTCCACCATCTTAATTTCCTTAGGATTTTTACTGAGACCTTCTCTGCCCCTCAGTTCAGCTGCCATTCTCCTAATCACCCAGACTTATTGCTATTTCCTATCGCTATTGTTCCTTTTATTCTGCTGGATGAAGAATAAGCCCAAGGATTCGCATGGGGATAGAAATTTACTTTCATCTTCTTTCCCAGTCAAGGTTTTCTCCTAAACATTCAACATGTGGATGAAAAAAGGGCTTCTGTGGAAAGTAACCTCATAGAGTGATTTGATCATAGATTTTTAGCTGGGCAGGTCATGGTGAACAGTCTTGCTCCAGGAATACACATAGCTTTTTAGTAAAAAGTTTATCTTTGCCTTAAGCCACCCTCGTTCATTTTTCTGTGCATCCAGGTTAAGACTCCTTTGAAGTAGATCTTAACCATCCTCAAGAGAGCATGTGATCTTGTTAACTACTCTGTAATCCAATCCCTGCCTTGCTTTCTCCCACCTTCATATAGTCATCTTTACATTCCCTCCTTAATTTCAAATGCGTAAAAGGAGCTGCAAAATTGTCATTCTCCAGAGCATCTGAGATCTTGCTCCCTGGCACATGTCATCCGTTTGGCACTAATAAACTCTTATAAAAATTTTTTTACAGGCTTGGACATTCTTATGCTTACAAATATTTCCCAGCTTGTTGTTAAGGGTGGCTGATGGGGTGGGAGGGTGTGTGTCGTTGCTGGGCTGTTGGACTGCTGGAGTGGCAAGGTAAGAGTTAAGGGGAGTTGGCAGTTCAGCCCAGGAGGAATTTCATTTCTTCGAAATACAGAAGGATGGGGAAATCATTTTTTTCTTTACCATCTACCTGAGGGAATAAAACTCTGTTTTCTAGACAAATCTGCACTGAGCTAACTTCGTCATAGAGCCGCCCAGCAAACTTGAAATCTGGGGCCTAGAGCTCTATTTTCCTATAATTCTTGTTATTCTTGATATAGGGAACATTGGCAGGGCTTCTAAAATGGGGTTCAGTGTTCCCGCAGCTGTATCAATAAATTGGGATGATCTCAATTTATCACCATTGGATGCTCTTGTCACAGTTGGACTCCTTTAGGTATAGTTTTATATGGCCCAAAGAGGTTAATGACAGCACTGGTCACACTGCTGCCCCCTATTTACTGAAACAGCACAGGTGATTTGGACACACCAGCAGTGGTACATTTGGCTGGCACCTACACAAGCAGTGCCCACTGTTTGGGAATGCTTGGAACATGCAGCCAGGCAGGTTGCAGCATTCAGCTGCGCGCTGTGTAATACACACTCCACGGATGCTGCCCACATAGATGACCATACAAGTAGGGTCCCAAAGTAATCCAGTGCGTGGTGTCCCTGCCTCTGGTACCTTCTCTCACAAGGCATTTCCAAGCCCACTAATGTCTGGCATCCAGCTGGCCAGCGGTCTCAGGCTGAAGCTCACACCACTACTTTCTTTTTTCCCCAAATTTGTAAGATCTCCCCGTTCCTCTCACTTTTTACTTCATGAATGCTGTGACCATAGGAATGAAATCAGCAAGTTCTTGCCTTTTTTTTTTTTTTAAACCAGGCTAACTCCTACTTATCTTATGTTAGTGGAAATAATAATGATAATAGATAACATTAATGGACCACTTATTATCCACTGTGCTTTAAGTCTTACATGAAGCATTTTTTTTTCATTTTTACAGGAATCTCTGAAACTATTAGGTGAAATTCAGTTTTATAGAGTTGGAGATAGTCCCGTGATTACAGTTAACAATTGGGGGGACTTGATCTCCTTGACTGCAGAGCTTGGTACTCTTAAGATCCAGGTTAGGTATGGCCTCTTCCAGAAAGCCTCCCTAGGCTCCCCCACCCCACCCCTGCAATCTTTGGTCATCCTCCATAATAACCCATGTTGTCATTCAAGTTCAGGGCCTCTTAGAGGTGGTGGAGAGAGACCTATTTTTTTTTTCTCTTTTCTGAGATTCCGTGGACATCACTGTTAATAAAGCAAGAGCCACTACGACTGCATCCCTTTTCTGTGCCTTTCCGCCCCGCTACCCGCCCCACCACCAGCCACAGAGATAATGATTTACAGCCTCAGGAGAGTCTCCAAAGCACCTGACTTTGTTCTCAGGGCCCTTCTCCCTTTCCAGATTCTGCTACTTGATTGACAACGATGTGCAGACTTTGCTTTTTGAATAATGCTCTGCAGTCTACAGAGCACTCACCCACATTATCTCATTTAATAATTATTCAGACTTGTCAAATTGCCTGTAGTTTCAGGAAATTCCTGCCCTTGTTATGACATGACTGGCACCTGCCCCTCTCCTGCTGACAGAGTTATAACCAAAGATACTTGCTTTTGTGTTTACTGAGTTCTTTAGCAGCATATTAATTTCTTTTTCCAAGCCTGGGATTCAAAGAATCTCATGGAGAAAAGCACCGTTTCGAACTCTTTTCCTATTTCCAAGTGGCCAGATCTAGAGTGATCTGCATGGTCCAGGACCTCTGCCTTCCGTATGCCCTTGTATTTGAAGGGCAGAACATGGCAGCACTCCCAGACTAGGGCTCTCTCCTCATTTCTGTGCATTTGGAGTTCCAGGGTCCCAGGACTTAAAGAGAACCTCATAGTGCTGCCTCCACATGGCCCAGGCCTGTGAGAGCGTTGGCCACTCCCTCTTGCTACAGCCTCTCCTTGGATGACCAGATCCTTTCCGTATAATGACGTCCCAATTTGTTTCCCCAGCCCCGATCTCCAGACTCCCATGTCCAGCTGCCTAGTTAACAAAGCTCTTGATTGTCTAATAAGCATCTGAAATGAATCATATTTAAAAAGAAAGGCTTATTTTACCCCCAAATTCTGATTCTTTCTCTCAACCCCAGTCAATGGCAGTATCATCCACCTGGTCTTCGCTGTTTCACCTTTGCTCTCTCTCTGTATGGCGCCATCCATCAGTAAGTCCTGTAGATCCTACCTCCAAAATAGATCTAAGTTACATCTCTCTCCATCTCTATTGCCCCCTGATTCTAGACACTATCACCTTTTTTCCTTGATGAAAGAAATAGACCACTTTAATTTTTAATGTTTCTAATATTTTAAATCACAGTGTACTGATATTAGTTTTAAGATTTAAAAAAATTTTCTATACATTTATAATCAACAGTAGGAGTTTTTAATGTTTTGACAAGTTTTAAAGGTCACTAATCAATCATATGTTTTTCTTTGATAATTAAGATTGCTCTGCATAGCTGCAGCTTGTATGGTCATTTTTTTAAGAAAACCATTATTCTTTTTTTTGAAATTGTGTTAAAATACATATAATATACAGTTTGACATCTTAACCATTTTAAAGTGTACAGTTCAGTGGCATTAAATACAGTTCCGTTCACATAGTGACCATCACCAGCATTCATCTTTTCATCTTTTAAAACTGAAACTCTATACCCATTAAATAATAACTCCCCATTCTCCCCACTTCCCCACATACCCCAGCCGCTGCCATCGCCATTTTACTTTCTGCTCCTGTGACTTTGACTACCCTAGGTACCTCATACAAATGGAATCATACAGTATTTGTCTTTTTCCACTGGCTTATTTCACTCATTCTATGCCCTCAAGGTTCACCCATGTTGTAGCATGTATCAGAATTGCCTTCCTTTTTAAGGCTGAATAGTATTCCATTACATGTATATACCGCCTTTTGTTTATCCATTTGTCGGTTAATAGATACTTGAGTTTTTTCAGGCCACCATCATCTTTTGTCTCAACTATTACAACAGCCTACTAATTGTTCTCTCCCCTGTCAATCTGTTCTCCACTCAGCATCTCAAAAGGCAAATTGAATTTTGTTGCTCCTCTTTAAATCCTTTATTGACTTCTCATTGTGCTTGGAATAAATTCTAAACATCTAAATCTGGCTCATAAGGCCCCGTATTTCTGAAAGTGAACTTCTTTTACATCCTTATCCCATGCCTGTCTCCTGGCCTACTCTACTCTCAGTTCAAATGTTGTTGTTTTTTTTTTTTTCCCCTCTGTTAATTTTTCCCATGTCAGAGTCTTTGTGTCTTTGGTTTCCTCTACCTTGAATACTCTCTACTTCTTGTCCTGCCACGGTTGGCTTCTTTTCATCCTTGAGGTAGTACTTAAATGTCGCCTCTCGGGAGAGATCTTTTCCTATCATGTGTGTTATACCTTGTCATAACCCTTTATTGATTTGCCGATATTTTATTTTTAATTGATTTGTTTCCTCCCCGTCTTGGATATTAGCCCCTTCTAGACATGTTAATATTTATCTCCTTTACTTTTGTATCTTGAACATCTAGCATGTGTTTCCTAACAATTTTTTGGATGAATTAATAAATACTCTGTTAAAAAAAAAAGTTAGAGGAGATTCCACAATCTGTTCTATGTTTCTTTTCTTTTTGCTCACTCTCCCTTTATCCTATCTCTAAAATATTTCAAAATGTTAACACCCCTCATTGTTAGGAGGAGTCATTGGCATGATATCATCATTTCTGCTCCAGAAAACTGGTTGACTGCTCACTAGACTGCTGATGTTCAACGAAAAGGTACCTAAAATTGTTGTTTAACTTTTGCACTAAAAAATGATCACATAGTCTTGTCCCTTGTCTCTTGCAGTGTCCCAAGTAAGCAAGGCAGAAAAAGAAATTAAACCTTCTGGAGAGAGACTTCCATGTAACATGTTCTAAGATGTTACTTGTATAATTGGGTGATTTTTACTATTTTGGATTATTTTTTATTTACTCTGTATTATGGGTAATAGTTTATTTAGTTGAAGTTCAGCCCCTTATCCATATTGAGAAATTATTTAAAGAAGGCTATGTCCAGGCTTCAAGATTTTGAGCTCTAAATTCTCCTCCCATTTTTTAACTACGGAGCTGGCACAGCTTGGGTGGGTCCTCTGCCAAGAGTATCACAAGGCTGAAATTAAGGGTTGGTTGCTGCATTTTTACCTGGAACTTAGGGCCTCCTCCGAGCTTATGCCAGTTGTTGGCAGAATTCAGTTTCTTGTGGTTTTAGGATTGGAGTTCCCTTTTCCTTGCTGGCTGTCAATTGGGTACCACTCTTAGCCCCTAGAGGCTACTCTCAGGTCCTTGTGCTCCATCTTGGCCTCTTCCATCTCTGCAGTGGAGAACATTTCTCTCACAGTTGGAATTTCTCTGACTTCCTCTTTGGCTACCAGCCAGAGAAAACTCAACTTTTAAAGGGCTCATTGATTAGGTTAGGCTCATGCAGATAGTCGCCCTATCTTTATCGATTGATTAGTAACCTGAATTACATTCACGAAATCCCTTTTGCCATGCAATATGACATACTCATGGTAGTAACACCAGGGTATGGAGATCATGAGGGTCATTGTAGAATTCTGCTTGTTGCAATTTCTTTCTTCTATTTTATTAGTTAGAATTGCATCCACCTGCATGTATTAGAAAACTTGATTATAATAGCTTAAACAAAGTTTCTTTTCACATAAAAATACGGATGAATGATTATTGATACTGGTTCAGTGGCTCATTGACATCAGGGCCAACGACTAATTTTCTTAGCTGTTCCTCATGGTTGTAGTATGATTAATGTAGATCTAGCCATCATGACCATATTCAAGACAGGAAAAAAAGGAAATGAGAAGGATTAGGGATGTATGAGCAATATCTGTTACCTTCATTAGGAATGCAAAATAGAAAAAAAAGACAAAAAACACTTCTCAGAACTTCATTTCTCACTGTACTTCCCTTTATGTCTTGTTGTCCAGAACTAGGTACCAGGGAGGCTGAGAAAGCAGGAATAAGAATTATGGTGATTGGCTCAACCTATAATGATCCATCCTCTGGTGCTGGATGATGATAGAAATGAATGTTGGCAATGCAGCTAACACATCTGTTATACCTATTTTCTGGAAGACAGAATGCGGTGTAGTAGAATAGAGACTTGTGATCCTGTCTCAACTCTGTCATGGTTAGCTGTGTGACCTTAGGCTAGTCAAGCAGCCTTTCTGAGCCAGTTGCCTTATTTATCAAGTGAGAGAAATGTCTGCTTTACTTATCTCAGGGTTATTATAAAAATGAATTGAAATAAGCCATGAAATTCTTTGTATCCTGGAAATATATACTAGTTGTAACTTTTGGTAAATATTTTGTATAAAAATAAAAGTATATTTCATTGATTCTAAGAAATATATATATGTACACAATTTAAAATATTTTTTAATCTCTGAAATTAGATACATTTTACAACCTACAGAATCTTAACTTGAATGAAATAGAAAAATAATGTTTTGTTAAGCTTCTTGGAAGGTCTTAGGGTTATGCCCAGGAAACGTAGTCAAGACTCTTATAGACTCCTAGGAAACTGCCAGTCTCATATGGAACATCCAAATTGGTAGACTCATGATTCTAAAATACAGATGCAAAGAAATTATCCAAATCAACTTTCTTACCATGCCAGCAAAATATTAGTATCCCTATTCCAGATATGAAACTAAAGTAACTGAGTTTACCAAGGTAGAATAAGCCAGTAACTTCCAAGAAGTCAAGGTACTGGAGAGTGTTGTGTTCTGCAGATTTTAAAGCTTGACTTTTTACCAGGGTCATTCACTGAATGTGACTCACTGTTCAGGTACCTGGGGATGTCATTCAGGGTCACTGCCTCAGGAATGCACTAAAGATCAGAGGCAGCCTGTTTTTTTAAGCCAACTGTGACTTATGTCCTTGACTCTGAATGTGGAGCCATGGAGTTGTTGGATAGCACAGCCATAAGGATTGTTTATTTTGAAGGAAAAAAATCACACAATAGAATATTTGTACTTATAACCTTGGGATATACATATATGTATGCATGTACAAATATGTATATGCACGCACATACACACAATATGACTTTAGAAGGAGCCAGAACAGACATCTAGGATAGGAGATTATGGTGTGTGTGATTGAAAGAGAAATAGGGTGGAGGTACTTTATGGAGAATTGTGGATAAATACTGACTATAGTTGAATTATGACATATATTTCTTTTGGAGTTGTTTCTCATATATAACTTGAGGCCAAGGTGCTCATTCTACTCACCAATTTACAATAAAAGAATTGTCAGTTTTTTTTAATTTTTAAAGAATGAAATATTTAATGAAAGAATCAAAGAAAAAATGCTAAAAAGATAGGAAAAGCAAACAACTAGGGCCACTCAACTTTTCCGTTTCAAGAACATCAAAGCACCAGTTAATTAAAATGTCTGTGTGTGTGCATGCATGTGTGAGTGTGTGTTCTCCGATGAACTCTCTTCAGGTGCTGTTAATGTGAACTGTTTGTTCATAAAGGGAAAGAATTTGGAAGAATAGGGAAGAGAAGCAGTGTTCCAAGTCCTTAATGTGATTTAGGTCTTTGTCATAGGGTAATTGGGCTTTCCAGCCTTCTGTTTATTCTGAGAATTTATGAAGCAAGTAGCATGGTTACTTTAACCTCCTTTTATGATTTCTGTAGCCCAGTGTTACAGAGGTCTCAGAATAAAACCATGCTTTATATTATTTTGTGTCATTGTTTGGTGTACAATTCTGAGTATATAGTAGATGCTCAGTAAGTTTGTTGAATATCTGTTTTAGGAAAAAACTCTAAAGAAATACATAGAATCCACGCAGTCTGATTTTTCCTTCTTCCTCTCTTCCCAGTTTTCCTTTTGATATTTAAATGCTTGTTTTTGATCAGGAAAAAGCTGAGGCCTTACTTTGGGGATTGGAATTGGCACTGGGATCTAGTTTAAGGTCTAGTTTAGGCTGTTTCTACATAAACCCCAAACAGATGGCTGGATAATGTTTGGCAGTAGCCTCAAAACCCAACAAGTGGATGACGAAAATTCAAAGTAGCTGCCTAATTGAATACATATGGTAAAGAGATATAAGGGAAAGGTGGCTAAATTCTCAGATTTAAATAACCCCTCTTGGATCACTAACCAAACAAGAATTATGTTAAGGTATTATATAGCATAGCTAACCTAACAAAATAAAACATTGTCCCAACTCTGAAGGGATGGAATTAATTCTTCTTTCTCATATGATTTATGAAAGTTCTGTAAAACTTCTAATTAATATTTCCAGGATATTGGTACAAACTCATGCTAATTTAGATATCTGAACTGATCTTTTTTTAAAAAATGAACACAAATCAGAAAGGAATGTTTCAGGGGAGGACTTCCAATTCTGGCTATAACTGGCAACAAACCAGTCCTGCAGTAAACAATGTATAAAATGTATGAGGTTGTTCTTTTCAGGTACTGGTCAACAGAGAGCACAATATTTCAATCCTGGGAGAAGGAAAACTTAGGAATTGAGCTCCATGATTGCCTTGGTTAAGGTGCTCCCTCCAGCTCGGCCCCCAGACCAGCTGCAGAATCCTCTCAGCATCCAGGAGAGAGTTTCTGGACTGCAGCGTTGTACGTGGGAGTGTACTCCAAGCACAGCAGTCCTGCTGAGACTGGGAAACCGAGAGCAGAGTCTGGGGCATTTGAAGCACCTGGAATCTGCAGGGCTGGCCCTGGAAAGGAGAGTTGCATGGGGAAGGAGGGAACAGAAATGTGTCTGGGTGTACCTAGGGAATCTATGGCTGGGCTGGAGTACAGACTGAAACCGTATGCAATTTACCAAAAGTGGTGGCTCCAGGGTTAAGAATGAGACAGATGCCAGAGGTCAAGCAATACTGGGGGACATTGGCAGTCCAGCCACAGTGGAAAGACCTCCTTAATACCTTATGAAACTCTCAAGCATCCATAAAAGACAAAAAGTCTGTGTCTTAGGGGTAAGGTCTGTGTTTTTGAGCAGGTTTGGTAATTTTTTTGATAAAGGGCTAGATAGTAATTATTTTAGGTCCTGTGAGCCATAGAGCATTTGTCACAACTCCTCAACTTGCTTTTGTAGAATAAAAGCAGCCATAAACAATACGTAAATGAATAGGCTTAGTTTTGTTCCTTATAACTTTATTTACAAAAAAAGGCAGAGGGCCAGGCCTGAATTGTGGCTATAGTTTGCCAGTCTCTACTCTACAGTAGGGTCTACTTTAAACTCACTGTAAGAAAGCCTAGAACCAAGGATCGTTGAGATCTGCAGGGGAGATCGAGTTTGGAAGTTGTGTCCTCCAGTAGATAGAGGAGCTTAGAAAACATTTTTGGCTTTTTGCAAATTTGTTCAGAAGACCAAGAATACCCAAGATCAAGGTGAGCAGGTAGTTCGAATACTGGCAAAAATCAACTCTGTAGAGAATATCAAATGTAGAACGTCTTCACTGTATCATCAACTATTATTAGATATGTAAATAGGAAAATACGATCCAGGGTAAAAAAAAAAAAAAAAGTCAATAGAAACTAACCCCCAAATGGTCCAAGTGTTGGACTTGACACAGCTTTTAAAGCAGCTATTATAAATATGTTTAAAGAACTAAAAGAAAATATTGCCATAATGAGTGAATGTATAGGGCAGAATTCAACAGAAAAATAGAAACTATAAAAGCATCAAATGAAAATTCTAGGATGGAAAAGTTGAATAACTGAGAAGAAAAAATTCACCAGATGAGCTTAACAGGAGTGTGAAGATGATAGAAGAAAAAATAAATAATTTTGGAGACAAATCAATAGGATAAGAGATAGACAAAGGGGGAGAAAAACATTTGAGGAAATAGCTGAATTTTTTAAACGTCATGAAAAAATTGACATACAGATTCAAGATACTACACAATCATCAAATAGTATGACTTATAAGAAAACCACATTTAGACATACTTTAGTGAATGGCTAAAAACCCAAGATAAAATCTTGTAAGTGGTTAGAGAAAAAAAGATACATTATAATGGGGAAATAAGAATTACAACCAACTCCTCATCAGAAACAACAGAGACCAAAAGACAAAAGACTGAAGGAAAAAAAGTCAACCTCAAATTCTATGTTTATTGAAAATTATCCTTCAACAACGGGGATGAAATAAAGAATGGACTTTTTAAAGCAATGCTGTCCAGTGGAAATATAGTGGAGACCACATATGTATTATTTTACATTTTCTGGTTGCCCCATTAAAAAGTAAGTTAAAAGAAACAGGTAAAATTTATTTTAAAAATTTATTTTCTTTAACCCAATATAGTCAAAATATTATCATTTTAACATGAAATTAATCTAAAAATTATCAAATAGATATATAACACACTTTTATTCTCTTCAAAAGCTGACATTTTACATTTAAAGAACAATTCAGTTTTGTTATACACATTTCAGTAGTTACCTGTGTCTAGTGGCTGCTGTAGTAAAATTGGGTAACACAGCTTTAGATCAAATAAGTATTGTCTCTCAACCTATCTTATACATAGTATTTAAATTAACTTTCCTAAAACATTTACGTACTCAAAAGACCTGAAGAGGCTACCTACTACATGGTAAAACAAGTCCATTCGTTCATTCATTTATTCATTCATTCATTCAACCAGTCACTCAACAAACATTTGCTAAATTATAGACCCTATTCAAAGAGTTGGAGACATCCACAAGAAAAAGATCCAGTCTCTTTCTTCAGGGAGCTCATTGGCAGATAGCCACATCAGCAAACGAATTCATTATAATTTGATAAATGAGTGTAGGTAAGATACTATCAGTATAGAGAAGATATAAGGGATAAGGGGCAAGTGGGATTAGTGGGAATCAAGGAAAGATACCGTATATCAGAGTTCTTGGTTGTAAGCAACAGAAACTGACTCTGGCTAACACGGAGTTTTTAAGCAGAGCTGTGACACAGGCATTTTCAGGTTTTAAGAAGACAACTCTGGCACAGTAGGTTATGTAATAGGTTGGAAGGGATGATGCTGCAGGCAGGAGATAGATAGGAGGCTAGTTTTTGCTTGAGAGAGACAGTGAGGGGCTGAACTAAGGTATTGGCAATGGGAATGGAAAGGGTAATTTCAGGAGTTCAAACTTGTTCTGAAATTTAGAGCTGTTACTGTTCTAACCCCTCTTTTCAATACCATTCCCACCCTCTTCAGATAAACAACACAACTCACTGTCAACTAGACACGCCATTCCTGCTCCCCGTTTTTAAGATGGCTTTGCCTCTCCACTCTTTTGCTCAGAACCTTCCTTTCCAATTTAAGGTGTAGCTCATGACCATCTTTGCTCAAGTCTTTTAAAGCCCTTATTCTCTGCTGTTATTGTTTTGATGGATAACCTGTCACAAGAGGTTAGAGAGACTGTTGTGTTATTGCTTTATGTTGCTGTCATACCCCCCCTGCAATCTACTGTAAGCTACTTGAGGCCAATGATGCTGTCCTATTGTTCCTTGAACCCTCAGGCCCTAGAATGGGCTCAGCAAGAGTACCCAGTACATGTTCCTGATGATGCTGACCCCTGACTTTTGGAACACTCTGAGGTCCTGTTGCGGCCAATAGCTTCCATCACCAAGTAGAGTTTGAGGAAAGTTAATCTTCTCTAGGCACATCTTTTGATTGACTTTCCGGTCTTAAACCTTCTTCACTAGCTCCCGATTTCCCACTGAACTCTTCTCAGCCCTGAAGGCCATCAGTCCTCACTCCCCATACTTCACCTGTAGATACCTCAGCTCTCATCAGACTAAACTCTTCACTGGCCCAGAAACAAGCTCCACCAGGATCTGATTTTTAATCTTGACTTATGCTGATCCTTTGTCCAAAGATGTCCTCACACTTCCCTCCCAGTGGTCCAGAACCAAAGATGTCTTTTAAATCCAAGAAACCTGCCCAGTCCCTTATGGTCCCAGCCCTTGCAGATCTCTCTGTAGCTAAACAATATTTCTGGTGTATCTTTCAGCAGGCAGTTATTCCCGGATCTGTTGTGTTTGCTCTTCTGTGTATCTTCATCTCCCCAGCTAGATTGCAGACCGTTCAAGGGTCACTATCTCAACGGGCGCATGGTGCATAACTGGATGCACAGGGCTCATGATTGTGTATGAGAAGATTGACAGAGGATAAATCTATTTTTGTGATTCTTATCAGCCAACTGCATTCCTCGCCCCCAAATTTTAGTGTGTAAGAGACGCTGAGAAAGAAGCTTTATTTCTGAAATGACAACCCAGGGCCTTCAATGAAATTTTTAGTGTCTCTTGGTCAATCTTGCTGCTGATACTGAGTCACTACTCATTTGTGGTGTTTCTAAGCCTCAACTTTATGATTCACATTCTAAAAATGGGGTGAGGTTTTTAAAGAGAAACCAATTCCAGTGTGAACTTAGCCTCACAATTATTGGGTTCCTCTGTGGTTGCCAGCTGCTGGCACAGCACTCCTCAGGGTCTGGTGTCTCATGACTTATTGGATGAGGTGGCTGTTTTGTTGCAAATAGCTAGACTCCATTTCATGGGGTTGTGCTATGGGGTTCTCTCTAATAAATTTGTTCCACCAAGCTTTCTTGAGAGTACTCATTATCTGTAACCAGCGCATGTCTGGATCTGGGTTGGACAAGCAAAAGAGAGTAGGTAATTCTTTGGGGCTCTTCTTTTATTCATACTTTCCGATTAATAGTCTTGGTTCCTCAGCCAGAATGCTCCTGTATTTGTAAAAAGGAGGTTGAGTACTGGAGTCTATTTAGCATCTAGGAGAACTGCTCTAAAAATGACTGAAAAGGGAAATCACTAAAACCAGAGTGTGCACACGACATAAGTGGGGTGGTTTCATGAAATTTATATTCTGGTCCCAAGACTTCCACTAACAACAACATTGATGGCTGTGGCTGACATTTATAAAGAACTTGGAATGGGGCCTGGCACATTGTAAGCTCTCTGTGAGGTCACCTGCTATCATCATTGTCATTGCTACAGAAGGTTTGTTACTCTCAATACTAAACACTTGGTGTGTGTCACCTTACTTAAAATTGTGAAGTTAGTTTTGTTCATCTTGCTGAACATGGATGAACCGAAGCATAATGACTGTACAGGTCTCGAATCTGGACAGCCTAGCTCCTGGGCCTGTGCTCTCAATCTCTGTTGCTATACCTGATTTCCTTGGGCCTCAGTTTTCCATCTGTAAAACCAGAGATCTGGGTTATTGGTCTTTAAATCCTCCGAGCTCTAAAATGTCTAAGTATTTTCCCCATTACCATCACCCTTTTCCTTCTCTTCTTCCCCAGACTCCTCCCCGACCCACAGTCATCCTGTTAACTTCACTGGATTTGTTACCAAGGGATCTATAGGATGTGTTTCCCATTGGGATACGATGCTATATGTGTCAGCACATGGACATGGATTGTGGCTTTTTTGTTGTTGTTGGCCCTGTTCTACATGCTTCTGTTGTTGGGAGGGGAGGCATCTGATTCTTCGATTTTACTGTCTTGTCTTGGCCTGCAGCCATTACCTCACTGAGTGATGTGAGCATTTGACTGGGCTTGAGAAAGTGTTGATGAGAGAAATCCGTGGAATCAGCTCTTTCGGTCTGGGCTCTGTGTGATTCTCTGGTAGATCTGGTTTTGGAGCACTGCAGTCCTCGGGCTGTTTGCACATGTCTGGTCCGTGGCTGGTAAGGATCTGAGGAGGAGGGGGACTTGAAAGAAAGATATCTGGGCTTTGCATTCTCTACGGCATGGGTACCCTGGAAGATTTCCACATAAGGAGTTACCCAAATCATTTCATTATGGTTCCATTGTAATTAATGTTTATAAATTACTTCAGTGGGTGAGAGTCTATATATATTCTCTAGTACTTTTTTTGTAGCTGTGACCCAAAGAATAGAGTGTTTTGACATCAGAAGACCTGGGTTCAAAGGTTGCATCTGTCACTTCCTAGCTTGGTGCATCTAACACACCTGCTTGTTATGGCCTCTGCTTGATCATTCTCTGGATGGGATCTTATTATGGAAAAAAAAAGTTCATTTGTCCTGGGATGTGTGAGTCCTTCCAGTTAAAAGCCTGGAGGAAACACCTTAGGAACTTAGGGCACCAAACAGGGACCTGGAAATAACAAAAGTATTGGATAAGTCACAACTTATGGAAGCCTAGATTTGTTCACCTGTAAAAGAATGATATCAATACCTGTCTTACCCAGCTAAAATGGCTATCGAATCAAATGAAGTATGGTATGAAAATATGTTTCTGAAAATTATAAATTCTATGCAAATATTAGTTGTTTTTTGGAAGTATCATACAACAAAACTAATTGTTTTAATTACCTCCCCCCCCACCAAAAAAAAGCTGTTAATTTTTCTATTCTGGTTTTCTCCAGCATAGATTATTTACTGCAGATAATAACCTATAGTAAAATTCCCTCGACATTTTCTTTCTATTGTGCGCCAGCTAGAAGGCTATTAGTTAAATTGTTCTAGGCTAAAATGAATATCGTGAGTATTCAGTTAATAAGAACTAATATTGTGCAAGGTGGACAGTAGTTCTTTTGCAGAAACATTAATTTTGCATTAATTCAGATTTTATTAATTCATTATAAGAACAAGAGCGAGGTTCAAGTTGTAAAAGTACATTAATCATACAGACAACGTAAGTCTATTAAGTAACCTCTGTACACATAGAACATAACTGCAATGTGAGTGAAGGCTAGACTTTTATGTACTAATTCAATTTGGTCTAGAGTAAAAAATGTGTTTAAATCACATTTTTCACTAAAGCAAATATGCCCTACCCACTTACTCCAGATCAACAGGATGGCTCCATTTCTGTTTTTCTTGATTGGTAAAACCATGCTTGGAGATACCATCTGGAGATTGTTGGGTTTCTGCCAAAGATTTAAATCAGGCTTGCAAAGAGCTACCTGCCTAAAGCAAGAAACTGCACTGACTTAATAGGAAAGAACATGCTTTTATTTCACCATTTGGTAAAAGAAAGTGAAAGTACTTTGAAAAATTTTAATACTTGTTTTACGATGCTGACATTATATATAGATAAAAGTGTTTCCAAAATAGAATTATTGGGGAAATTTGGGAATCTAATTGCTAAATTTTATGTGATTATTTACGAATTTGATATGAAGGCATGTGCAAAGATCTTGATGCTAAAGGCAGGTAATTCTATATGAGAAGTGGGGGCACGACAGGGGCACAGAAAAGTGAGGCAAGTGGAAACCACCCAGACCACCTCGTGGGCAGTGTTGAAAACCCCAGACCTGTGTGGACTTGCTATATTGTGATGGTTATCTTTTTTTAATTATTATTTTTTGAAACAGATTTCTGCTTGACAGATTAACCAAAAGCAAGAGAGGCTGATCTGTCTACGTTCTGAGTGCTGCCTTCTGCAAGACCAGCATTATAGACCCTAGACCCAAGTCTGCCACACTGCCATAGTGTTACCCACCCCAGGCATTACTCTGGGGTCTGCCTGAGGCCAGCAGTGCGAAGATGACCAGTGCCTTGCTAGCATGACGACCTTGGACCATGTGATCGCTACCCACCAGTCAGAGTGGGTCTCCTTCAATGAGGAGCCACTCTTCCCCGTCCCTCCTGAGGGTAAGGATTGCTTTCATTTCCTAGGTGAAAAAGAGTGGCAAAGAACCACACCTGCTTGTTATGGCTTCTACTTGATCATTCTGTTGGTGGGATCTTAATATGGAAAGAGAATCCGTTTGTTACTTTCCTGAGATGCAGATTCTTCTACTTAGAAGCCTGGGAGAAGCATCTTCGGAACTCTAGGGCCCCAAATGAGGGCCTGGAGACACCAAAAGTATTGGCTGCATTCTTAAAAGGAACATAAACTTCATATTTACAAAGTACTTTATACTTGGTCTTTTTGGTGGTTACTTTCAATGGCAATTTGGATTTTCTCAATTTTTAAAGCATAGTTGTTAGGAGTGACTCACTCTATATAGCCAGATTGCTTGGAGTCAAATCCTGGCTCCACGGGCGATTGATGTGCCCTTGGGGAGATTATTTCTTTTAACATCTCTATGTAGTAGTTTATCTGTGCAGTCTGGGTAATCACAGTACCTACTTCACAGTGGTTGTGAGGATTAAATTAATTAATATATGTGAAGTCCCTAGAATAGTGTCTAGTACATGGAAAGAGCTCAATAATGGTCATCCACAATCATGATGTAGATGGCTAAAGTGACTTCTAGGGAGCTGGTGCTCAAAGAGGAAGGTCAAGGTAAGATACAGGAGATATTGGCAGAGCCATGTCAGCTGGTTCTGTTTTACTGCAGCTGCCACTTTCAGCTGAAATCAACCCAGCTTCATTTACATTGTAAAGTGTGAGTTCACAGGAGTGCTGTCCAGTACAGCAGCCAGGTGGCTACCGGCAGGCAGTGTCCTTAAAATGTGGCTGCTCTGAATTGTGATGTACTAAAGTGTAAAATACCTACACTGAATTCCAAAGACGGAGTAAAAGTTAAATATTACATTAACAATTTTTATATCAATTACAGGTTTGAAGTATGAATTTTCAATATACTGGGTTGAAATTTATATTATTAAAAGTAGTTTTGTTGGTTCCTTTTTATTTTTTTAATGTGGCTTCTAGAAAATTTTTAATTACTTACGTGGCTTGCTTTTTATTTCTTTTAGACAATACTAATCTAAAAGCTTTGATTACATGCAGATGGACTAGTTTGGCTACTGATGGGAGAAAGGAGTTTTATATTAGTACTTTGATTTTTCAAAAGCTTTTATACAGTAAAATTTACCACTTTTGATGTACAGTTGATGAACTTTAACACATACCTAGATTTATGTACCTATCACTATATATCACAATCAGGATATAGTTCTTTTAAAAAAAAGTTATGTGAAGGCTGTTAAATATTCCAGGAACAATAAAATGATACAAAGCCAGGGGAAGAGCCTCTGTGCCACATTCAGCCGATCATTGGTGCAGAGTTTGCACCCGGTAGGCTGCAGACATGTGTAATTAGGACTGCACAGATTTTGAAGTTTGAATTTAGATGTCTTTAGTCCAGAGAGAAGCTGTCCATTTCAGCCATACTCTCCACCAGTCCCTACTGCCTTTTGCTTTTCTCATTTGACTCAGTTGTATTTCTTGCTTGGCTTCTGTAGCCCTTTTTGTTTGTGACCCCTAAGCAATGGAGTAGATGCTGGGATAAGAAGAGTGAACCAGTCTTGGTCCCCCACTTATACTCCATGGACAGACTGAGGTTATAGTTTTTATACATTATTAGGAAAACACTCCTTTGTGTAGAGGCAGATGGGCATGGCTGTTTCTTTGCCCTCACCCACTGTAATGGTGAGTCCTATGATCTCCTCTTACCCATCCTTTGTTTTTCCTCCCTAAGACAGTTCTGAAGAGTGGCCTTCCCCGTGTGATGTGATGGTGCTGTCTGGTATCTGTTTCAGGGGGCACCGAAGGGCACCTCGCAGGACTGTCGTCCTCCTCGGGCCAGTCCGAGAGCTCCTCAGGGGAGAACCAAGTGGTGGATGGAGGCTCTCAGGACCTTTCCCACTCGGAGCAGGATGACTCCTCTGAGAAGATGGGCCTCATCTCCGAAGCAGCCTCCCCTCCTGGGAGCCCCGAGCAGCCCCCAGCTGACCTGGCCTCCGCCATCAGCAACTGGGTTCAATTTGAAGACGACGCACCCTGGGCCAGTGTGTCACCACCTCACAAAGAAACAGGTGGGCGATTGAAAGGGTTCTGGCGTAGGTCTGTGCTCGTCAGGGATGCTCTTCCATGGGAGGTGTGGGGCTGTCGGGATTCCACTTCACCTGCTCCCGAGCCCCAAAGCACTGGCCACCTAGAACAGCGGGCAGAGAGCTCGTCTGGCTTCATTCTGCAGATGGTTTCTGTTAACATAAGCATAGGGAAGGGTTTATGTGTTCTGGATAACTTCCAGCCTCTCTTCCCTGGCTGTTGACCTATCTTTGCAAATATGCATATTTATCTATCTCTAAGGGATTAGAATTATATTTACTTAGCACCTAAATTGTAAGCTCCTTACAAGAAGAAATGAATGTCTCTCAAAGCGTGGACCACCAACCATCTCTAGTAGAGTAACCAGTTAAATAAACATGGATGTGCTTACGTCCCTGGCCTCTTGGATCCAAATCTTCAGGGTAGGCACTGTCGTTAATGGTAAGTTCCTTGTTTTGTGGGATTTCCACAGCCAGAAGCTGCACTGGGGAGCTTAGTGAAGCCAGAGCAGTTTGCTAAGCCTCTCCCTGCTAACCAGGCTGCTTATTTTCTTGTGCATGGAAGCAAAGGAAGGGTGATTGGATAACCTTTGGGACTGTATTAGTTTTCTACTTTCTGTTGTAACAAATTACCACAAATGTAGTGGCTTAAACAATACAATTTTATCATCTTACAAGTCTGTTCAGAAGACTGACATGGATGTCTTTTGGCTAAAATCAAGGTGTTATCAGTATTTCATACCTTTCAGGAGGCTTCAGGGGGGAATCTGTTTCCCTGCACTTTCCAGCAGCTTCTAGAGGTCACCCATACTCCTTGACATGTGGCCCCATCCTCTGTCTCAAAGCCAGCAATGTCACATCTCTCTGTGCCTTTGTTCTGTAGTCACAGCTTCTGCTGACTGACTTCTGCCTTCCTCTTCCGTTTTTAAGGACCCTTGTGATTACCTTGGGCCCTCCTGAATACTCCAGGATAATTTCCCCATCTCAAAGTCCTTAACTTAAACACAACTGCAAAGTCCCTTTTTGTCACATAAAGTGATATATTCATAAGGAATGGGGATCAGGATTTGGACATCTTTTAAGGGCCATTATTTGTTCGCCACAGAAAACTAATAGCAAAAAGCAAGATTGATATGTTTTTCTGTTGATGGGTTAAATGTTTTGCTAGTTTTAGTTTTTAAACACAATTACTTTGTTTTTCAAACATGTTTTCAACATCAGTAAAAAACAATTTTAGGAAAATACAAAGCATAATTTTACTATATAATAAACACTTCCATTTTTACATAATTTTCATATTCATGTATACTTTTTCATATTTATCATATTTCTCAATGAATTGTTGTTGAGAGAGCCACGACACTCAAAGCAGCATGGATGAACTGACAGGTCCAGGCACGCTTCCCAGGTGGGCTGGAGGGAGCAAGTAACCTTTACTGGACACTTAATACTGGCAAGATAGTGTGCTGATTAAGCGTTTATACATGTGGCAAAAAGTTACTGAACACTGGGCATTGAATCAGTACAGAAATATGTCTCTTATTTTTAAAAAGATATTTGCTGAATGCATACTCTCTTAGGCACTGTGCTCAATGGGTTAACTACATCGTCTCTGGTACCCCTTACAGCACTCATATGAGGAAGGTATTAATATTATATTTATGTTACAGATGAGGAAAATAATACATTGGTGATTAGGAATTTGCCCAAGGTTGTGTGCTAGGAAGTGGCAGGAGAGAGCTTCAACACTAGGCAGTGAGACCCCAGGATACTGGAACAACCTAGGGATGTTCGGTGTTGTGTGTACCTCCATGTTCCCACTGTGGCTCTCTTTTCCTCTGCTCCCTCATTCCTGGGAGGCAGAGGAAGTGAGTGAGGCCTGGGGTGGTGTTTCTCTACTCATTTGTCCTAAAATGGTCCGGCCTTCAGATCATTGGTTATATTCATGGCATTTAGATTCTTTCACATCTTGTTCACACCTTACCTTTAGCCTCAAAGATTGCTCAGAACTATTTATATGATAGATGGGTCAATTTGCTTCAACTCTTTACCACTTATTTTTGCAAAACTAACTGGGGTTAGTCATAATTATGTCGCCCCCATCTGACTGAGGATCTTAGCATGTTATTGATAATGGTTTTGACTTAATATTAAAAGCTTATCCTGGAAGGAAACACTTCTCAAATTATGGTCTATAGATCTCTGGGATGTCCCAAGACTCGTTCAAGGAGTCTGTGGGGTCAGAATGATTTTCATAATAATTCTAAGATGTTATTTGCCATTTTCACTGCATTGACATTTGTACCGATTGTGCAAAACTAATGGCAAGTAAAAATTCTGGCCATTGTGTACTTATATTAAAAAAAAGTCAATTTCACTTAATATCCTTGATGAAGAAGTAAAAATTATTAAATTTATTAAATCTTGACCCTTAAGAATAGCTCTTAAATATTCTCTGTGACAAATAGGGAAATATGCATAAACTACTTTTGCTCCATATCGAAGTATAATGGTTGACTTGAAGAAAAATAGTTATGTAGAAAAAATTGGGTTTAAAATTATTTAATTAAAAAATCAATTAAAAATCAAAATTATTTTAAAATTATTTTTTAGAATGAAAATAATGCAAAAACAAAAAACAAAAAACAAAAACCCTTGAACAAAATATTAGTATTTTAAAAACAAGACCCAACCAACACTTATATGACTGTCACAGTCGTCTCATCCTAATTCTGGCCATAGTGCTAATAAAATTTTTGTTTTGTAGGTCACTCCTCATTTGCTTGTAAGTCTACCCAAAAGCTCTTACTCAGTTTTGCTGTGATCAGTGGTGCCCACTTGGAGAAAGCTATAAGTTCAGTAGGTGGCCAACTTACATAAAATGAGTGGCTATCTGGTGCTTCTTAGTCTAAAACGACAATATAGAAATGAACTGTCCATCAATTTCTCATTATCCATTCTAAAAAAAAATGCTTCTCTTAGCTTATTAATTTCCATTAATCAATTCCTGGACCTATTTTGGGCTACAGCTTTAGTCTGTCAAACTTTTTTAGTATGGATAACACATAAATGAAATGGAATTAAGCAAGATATTTGATCTTTTGTATTTATTTATTTATTTATTTTTTGGGAGGATTTAAGTGTTCTATGTTTAATTTTTAAATTTTTTATTTTTTATTCAATTTATTGGGGTGACATTGGTTAATAAAATCCTATAGGTTTCAATGATCTGTTGTATTGAAACATGCAAATATTTGGAATCTGTGGTGAATTGTGGAACATGAAGGTATGTCTCCATGTATAGCAGGTTCAACCAGAAAACAAGGCTCCATGGGAACTGATTTTTGGCTTCAGCCATCTTCCTAGTCACATAAGTATCACCAGAACAAACTAACTCTTTCCTGTATTGTAGTTGCAATTTCTCAGTTTCTTCCCATTTTATACCTCGTGTCCTATTTGCCCCTATTAAGTGCCCAGCACTTCTGATCAGACATCTTTGTGTCAAGAGAAAGGGAAAAATGTGTATCTTGGACCCTTCCCATGCAGCCTCTCTGTGAATATCCTTTTATGAGAAGATTATGATCTTGGCCTCAGATAAATAGGTGGGAGGACAAAAAAGGAGGACGAATGGGACCAATTAGCACTGTTCCTAGTCTGGATTTCTGGAAGCAAAAAGTGGAGCCTTACTTAGTTAGCCAGCCAACTGTTCCATACCGTAATATCCTGGCTTGCAGAGAGCAGTTAGAAAAGATAGCGTGCACACACACACACGGAGTAGCCAGGTGGAGAAATGTTAATATGGGATATACCTCTTCCTTCTCCCTGTTCCCATACCACCACTCATCACAGTTTTTCAGGCAGATAAAGAAGAAAAAAAAACAAAAGAATTTATCTTTTAAGCTGTGCCACCTAAGAATAAAAGCAAGGACTGGATTCCAGCCTGGAATGAGAATGTACTATTTGCCCTAATTAAAATGCAAGGAGGCTGTAGGCTTGGTGGAGTTAGAGACAAAGAGACTATCATTAGGGGTAAATCTCTTATTTTTGTGGCATTTAAATGCTAGAAGCTGGACTGGGGAGCCTAGAGAAGCCAGGGAGTTGTTAGTCCCCACCCTGGTGGCCTGGTGACTTGCTGTTCACTGAAGCATATACCAAGGTTGATTGGATAACTTGGAGCAACAGCTAGTGAGAAAAACAACTCCAGAAATGCTTCGATCCATCAAGGGAACAACTTTCTCTTGGACTTCAACTAGGGCAGGATTTGAAGTGAAAAGTGCCATCATATCTGGTCTGGGACAAAGGAGATACAGATCTCCCTCAGAAAAAAATATAATCAATTGAGTGACAAAGCCTTTTTATAACCACATTTATAGGCAAGACAACTGGCACCATTTCCTTGGACCTGAGGATACTAAGATGAGAGGGCATATAAAATCATGTCCTCGACTCTTTCATAAAAATTGTTTCCTCCATTAAAACCCCTGAAATTTGGTGGAGGCCAAATGTGGAATTCATATCTCTTTGACTTAAGAAGACCACTTTGGCTCAGGCCATGTTAATAAATATTCTCTTTAGAAAGATTTTTATTCGAATCTTAACTGTCAAAAACTTCAGACTTGAATTAACCCCCAAAATACTGTTTACATCTCCAGTCTGAAGGTGTCATATGATCGATGGGGTTACATGGTAAAAAATATCAAGAAATTTAACTGAAAACTTGTTCGATGAACCTTAAACTAAATGCATAGCCATTCTGCTAAACTATGATCAGAGCCCAAGTATTTTTAAAGAAAACTTCTGGCGAATCTGTTCAAATCAAAATTAAATCTTTATATTATTCTCTAAAAAATATTTTAAAAAATGAACATAAACCCAGGTGGTGTTTTATCACATTGAGTCCTTTAGCAGTGGTATTTCTGAGTTTTCCTAGTTGCAAAAAGTTTTTTGAACTTACTTTTTGCCTTCTCAGGCTTTAAAATTCCACTGTGCCCCAGGAAGAATATAGTGGTCAGGTTACCCATCATCTAAAATCTTTGTAACGATTCTCTCAGAGCAAAGGCTGATTTCATGTAGTATGCGCATTTTACAAGTGTGTGTGTGTGCGCGCGTGTGTGTGTGTGTGTGTGTGCGCGGGCGCGCGCGCGCTTAGAATATGTTTGCAAATGCATGCAGGCAAATTGAAAGAGCAAAGTTTATCCCCCCACCACCCAAAAAAAAATTGAGGCATTTTTGTCAGCATGAGGCTTCCTGTTCGCTTGTTATGCTCTGACCTTCCTCCAAGGACATGGCAATTTCACAGCAAGGCCGAGGCTGAATTGGACCCATTATGCAGATACTGCAGGATATGCATAATTACAAACATAAAAAAACACTTATTTCCGGAACATTTGTCCCACAGCCCAAGTGATACACTTGTATTCCCTTGTGCTTCAAATATCTTCCCTAAAAACTTGGGCTAAGGCCTTCCCATTGTGTCTGGGGAAGCTAATTATCTGGGACCAGAGAAAGAGCCGCTTGTTTAGGGGAGGACCAGAGATGATGTCAGCTGTTTAAGAGGAAGGCAGGGGTGACAGCTGAGAGACCTAATCCTGAAGAAGAGTAGCCCAGCGGCTAATTTCTATTATGTTTTTCATTCTGGCTACTGGGAGTGTGTGTTGGGTGGGGGTGGAATAAGATCCCAACCATTTGGGGATTGTGTAGACAAGGCCCACTGCATCTGGCATGCACATGCATTTCCCTCCTCAACAGAGGAGGTCTTATTTTCTTTTAATACCTTAAATTGTTCTTCTCTGTTTAAATGTAATTAATGACCTTTCCAGAATCCATCTCAAACAGTAATGTACTCAGGAACGAATTTTAACAGAGGCCGTCTTCCTCAGGGCCTGATGCCTCTCTGCCACTCTTCACTGGGCTCCACCCTGCTCTAGTCGCCATCTCTCTTGCTGTTCCCAAGAAGTTCATTGTTGCTCTTGCTGTTTCCTTTGCCCCTAGAGCTTCCCCACCACGTTGGCACTCCGAGCTCAGTTCAAGCATCACCTCCCTCTGGCCAGCCTTTTCCTGCTTTAAATGTCTTTACAGCAGGAATGTCTATAAATCTTCGTTTTCTCTCTATCCCAGAATATGGTGCTTGGAACTTAGAAGGTGCTCCCTTAGCATCTGTTGGATTAACAAATGAAAAGATGAAAGATGCACTGTAGGAAACCTACTATAGAGTGACTAAAAGACTCATGTTTGTGGGGCCGGTGAGCTGTTAGGTAGGACTTGAAGGATGGCTTCCTCAGTGAAGTGGACTTTTTTTTTTAACACAGTAGTCAAGGAAAGTAGGCCAGCCTCTTCTCCATCGCTCCTTTTTCTTATTAGCTGACTATTATTGTTAGTTTTTGATTTCTCATTGTTATACACACAATGCAAACACACATATGATACTCATACCACATACATATACATAGATACACATACACAAAGGCATAGCATACACATAACACACTTATGTGTATATACCTACATACATATACATGCACAAACACGCATACATGTATTTTTCCCTGGGGGCTGCCTTAAAAAGCACACTTAAAACTGTCCATGATATTTTTGTTGGATCTGAAGCTACCATCATACCATGGGGGGCTCTCAAAGATGGCTTTTCCAGTTATCTAAAAGGAGCCTCAAAATATTTTAGTAAAACTCCAATATTCTCCTCCTCCAGAGAATGTGCTAGCTCACCCAGGCAGGCTTTTTGGTCTATCCCACCCACAGTGTGGGTCACAAAATACAGTAAACTACCCAAGCATGTGTTAATTAACTAGTTCATTCATGCAACACACATTTAGGTTCTGGGAAAGCAATTATGAGAAAGTCGGCCACAGTCCCTGCTCTCCACAAGCTGAGCTGACTTAACAGTTGGGCCAAGGGTCACCAGCACAGCCTTCTAGGGTGGGGATGTGCTCCTCTGAACCTGTCCTGGGACAGCCGCTTTTCAAGGCCAACTGTGAAATAGCAGGGGAGCCATAATGAGAACTGGAATTTGATCTATTTTGTATTCACGGTTGAGCATGTTCACAATGTTGGGGGAAAATCCTATAGCCCAAGTGAGTAGACATCAAAGTATAAATAAAGGACATGACATCAAAATGTATAAGTATTTAAATTTTTAATCTACCCAGGATCCCAAAGATAAAAAGAGAAGTATTATTTTCGCTATGTT
The DNA here is from genome assembly GCF_902729225.1 of Pteropus medius. NCBI lineage: Eukaryota > Metazoa > Chordata > Mammalia > Chiroptera > Pteropodidae > Pteropus > Pteropus medius. The sequence goes on along the minus strand of NW_024349797.1, from coordinate 7,951,435 downwards.
ATTTCAACTGACATCTTGTACGTTTATTATTCATTCAACTAATGGTGCTTCGTCACTCCACTATGTGCCAGTCACTTCAAGGCACTGGGGATTCAGCAGATTATTCCTGCCTCATGGAATATACCTTCTGCTGGGTGAGCCATACCAGAAATATAATAAAAAAGTAGGTACAGTGTAAGTGTGTTAGATGATTTAAGTAGGAAGGAGAGAAAAATGAGGCAAAAAATGAGTAGGGAGGATGTGAAATTTTACATAAGATCAGGGAGTGACTCTGCAGTAGCTTTTGAGTGAAGACTTTAGAGAAGTTAAGGAGTGACCTTGCAGAAATTGGGTAAGGAACCTTCCAGGTGGAAGGAACTGCAAGTGAGGAGTCTCTGGAAGGTGACTGTGTGCCTGGTGTGTGACTGGAGTGGAAAGAATTGGGAAGAATAGGGGGACCCAGGCAGAGCGGTGGTGGGGACTCAGACTGCCTGATCCCGGCAGAGAATGGTGAGGACTTTGACGTTTACTGTGAGTGAGGTGGGAAACTGTCGGAGGGTTTTTTGAGTAGAGGTGTGGTATGATCCGAATTAAGTTTTAACAGGTAATTCTATTAAAATTGTTGAGGACAGATTGAGAGGAGGACAAGCAGAGAAGCAGGAAGACCAGGAGGGAAGCCATTGCAGTGATCCAGGCAGGAGAGGATGGTGGCTGAGACCAGGGTGGTAGCTTGGAGATGGTGGGAAGTGGTTGGATTCCAGATGTATTCAGAAGGTAGGACTGACAAGTGATAGACCAAATGCGAGAAGAATCAAGGATGACTGGATGGTTTTGTTCTGAGCACCTGAATGGACGAAGGATCTGGTGGAGAAGGGATAACAGGAACTTGAATTCAGACTTGTAAAGTTAGAGATCTGAGTGGAGATTCCAGGTAGATTGGGACATGTGTGGAAATAATGACTACCACTTAACCCTTTTTGAGTACTTCATTTATGCTGAGCACTTTTACAAGTCCTTTGTCATTACTAACCTAATCCCCTTATGAGGTGGTACTATTTTTAGCTCCATTTTACAGGCGAAACCTCATAAGAACAGATGGATCAGGTAACTTGCCCCAGGATACAGGGATCCAGGATGTGAACCAGGCAGTCTGGATCCAGTATCCTTACACACAATCTCATAGGAGAGGAGGAGAGGCAGATTTCTATCTTTTTTATTTTTTATTTTTCTTTGCTGGATGGTTGTAGCTTGGAAACACCATGATGACAGCAACCTGTTGCTATGTGGCCCAGCTATCAAAGGTCTGGCCTCTGAGAAAAGAGTTCAGGCTCAATACTTAAACTGATTTTGTGGCCAGAAGACATTCAATTCAGAACCTAAATAAAATGACTCATCCAAGATTTCTAAGTGGATAAATAAAGTATATTAAACCAAATTAGAACAGTTTGTTACATGTAGAGACTGCCTCTCCCAGCTTCATTACTTTTTTAGTTTCTCTTTCAAGGGCAATACTGGAGTTTTATCTAAGAAATGTAGAATCTAATGTGAAAATATAAATAATTAAAATAGCTTCCTTGCTGAGTAATTGGAGCCTTTTGATATGTGGTGTTAATAAACTTTATTATTTTAAGGAACATTTTAAATGCATATTAAGTTATATTTTTTAAATATATATTAAATTTTTATTTTTTAATAAAAGAAACATTTTAAATGAATGTTATAAAGAACAATAGTACAACCCACCACCCAATGTAATAAATGGAATTAATCATCCAGAAGCCCCCATGTTTCCCTCCTCCTTCCAGACATCTCCTTCCCTCCCTTCTAGATCACCACTTTCCTGGGTTTTATGAAATAATTGCATTACTTTTCTTAACAGCTTTCCTACTTATATGTGCATTGAGAATGATATAATTGAATTCCACTATGTTTTGAATTTTATGTAAATAAAATAATCCATGGCTTGCTTGATCCTTTAACACAACATTATATGAGATTTTTTCCATGTTATTACATGTAGCTGTAGTTCCTTTATTTTTTATTGCTGTAAATCTCATTATATTATACCACAATTCATTTATGCCTTCTATTATTGATGGATATTTGAATTGCTGCTTCTTTTTGGCAATTAAAAATGTGCTGCTTTGCACATTCATTTTATCTGTGAATATTCTTCGCATAAATCCTGGTGAACATGCGCACATGGTTCTTTTGTATGAAAAAGTTGATGGGGAATGGCTGCGCAGTAGAATGTGCTTATCTTCAGCTTTATCAGAAGACACCAATTTACTCTCCTGTCAGCCATATCGAAAAGATGCTGCAGCTCCCCTTCCTCGTCGACACTTGGGATTGCCATATTTTTAAATTTTTGTCATGGGGAGGCAGGGAGGAAGGGAAGTGAGGAGACGAATGGTATCTCATATGGTTTTTATTTGCGTTTTCTAGATTACTAGAAAGCATTTTCTAGATTAATGAGGTTGAGCATCTTTTTCTATTTGGGTTTTTCCCTTTCATAAAATGGCTATTCATATTTTTGTTAGGGTCTCTCCCCTTTAAATGCTAATTTCTAAGAGTTCCTTGCTGATATGATGTATGGCAGATATTATCTCCTACCCTGTGGATGGTCTTTTTACTCTCTTCAGGGTGTCATTTGATGGAAAGTTCTTAATTTTAGTGATATGAAATTAAAATTTTTTTATGCTTAGTGCTTTCTGTGTTCTGGTAAAGAAGATCTTCCTCTATCCCAAAGTCACGAGCAGATTTAGAAACATATATGTCTTCTGAAGTATTTTTTGTGTAGCTTTTCACACTTTGACATTCATTCCATTTAGGATTGATTTTTCTCCATGATATGAAGAAGTCTAATTGTGTATTTTTCCACATAGTATGTTCTCAGTATTCTTTTATTTACTTTAAATATATTTATATTATTAAAAATTCTATTTTATTCATATCTAATAGTGTGAATCTGTTCATTAATATGAGGGAAAAATCATGCTAGGATTTTGATTGAGAATGCAATAAATCTATAAACCATTTTGGGGAGAAATACCATCTTTACAACATTACATCTTTTAATCCCTAGATACAGTATATTTCTCCATTTATTTAGGTCTTCTCTGTGGTCTGTTAACATACTTTAGAATTATCTCCTCTGAGGCCCTATACATCTTATATTAGGTTTATTACTATATATGCTTTATATTTTTTGTTGCTATTATAAATGCTATCTTGTTTTAAGTTTAATTTTCTAAATATTTTTTGCTGGTTTTCAGAATTACAATTCATTTGTATATTGATTTTAAAAAAATCACAGTACCTTAAAATTATTACTTTGATAATTTATCTTTAGAGTCTTTGG
>NW_024349797.1:7856045-7943709 GCF_902729225.1 Pteropus medius | reverse complement strand
AACTCAAATTTCTTCCTAGTTTATTCACAGTTGTCAGGGTGTGAAAATCAAGTTGTGTGCTCTGCTTACCATTTCTGGGTTTGAGGTTTCATTTGGCCTCTAGGAATTCTTTACTTTCTGGCTCACCGCGTATTGTATTTTAAATAATGTTATTTTGCTTCATCTGTTGATGTAAGAATGTTCAAACCTATAGAGAATTTTTATAATAAGTTATTTGAGCCAAATAGAGGATACACCTGGAAGCAAGATCTTAACAGACTGAGAAAAAGGCTTCCAAAAAATGACAGTTTGCAGCTTCTTTTATGCACTTGGAATTAAGGAGGAAATGTAAGGAAGATTACTTGAAGGTGGGAGAAAGCTAGGCGGGAATGAGATTACAGGATAGATAACAAGATTATGTGCTCTCTTGAGGGCGGTGGAAATTTAGAAGGAGGGGTCTGAAAAGAGTCTTTTCAAAGATGTTTTAACCTAGATGCCCAGAAACTATGGACAGAGCTTGTGTAAGGCAAAGATAAACCTTTTACTAAAGAAGTTACCTGCCTGGGGCGTCACTACCCACCTTGACCCACCTAGTTAGGAACTTATGATCAGATTACCCTGTGAGGTTACTTTCCATAGAACCCCTGCCCTGCACCTCTCCTCATCCCCCCCCGCCTCCCCCCCCCCCCCCCCCCCCCCCGCTTTGGTGGTGTTGAACCATGAGCACTCCAGATAGAAACCACCTATATGCCTTGTAAATGCCTGAGAAAATACGGAGTGAAAATTCTCTGTAGTTTTAGTCTATTGCCATGCCACCCTGAACGTGCCCGATCTCATCTGATCTCGGAAGCTAAGCATGGTCGGGCCTGGTTAGTACTTGGATGAGAGACCACTTAGGAATACCAGGTGCTGTAGGCATTTAAAAAATAAAATAAAATAAATTCTCTGTAGTTTTATATTTATACCATACAAATACAGCTATTTATTCTTTCTTCCCTCTTAAATCTCAATGTTCCCTTCCTATGTCTTAATCTAACTCTATAATTTTGATTTTCCAGCCAAGAGTACTGACATGATCTTCTTGAACAAGCTACCTAACTTCTCTGAGTCTGTTTCCTATTGGGTAAAATAAGACTACTGCTTATTTCTCAGGATAGCTGGGATGAGATAGCATTTGTAAAGTGTCTGACATGTCATGGGTACTCAATAAATCCCAGTTTCTTTCTTATTTTTCCTTCCCTGTCCACACTATTTTCAGCTCTCATTTTCAGTACTGAAATTTGCAATAAGATTCTTATGTAATACCATGGAGAAACCTTGTGGAAGGCAATAAACTGGACAAATTAGGAACATTAGTAAGATTTATTTTTGATTTGAGGGTCATGAGTAGTAATGATTTTGGTACTGACTCACAGTGGGGTCCCTGTCAGTATCATGAGTGATACTGCCTATACTGCCTTGCCTGTGTGCCTTTTTAGATTTCATAGGATCTGAGTAACATGAAAGTAAGACAAACATAAAGATAAACAAAATACACCCATTTATATTGTATGTTTTTGGTTTTTGGTCTATCTCCAGGCCTACCATTGACCATGCCATGCTGGACGTGCCCTTCCTTCAACTCCCTGGGGAGGTGCCCGCTGACCTCTGAGAGCAGCTGGACCACACATTCTGAAGACACCAGTAGTCCTAGTTGTGGCCCCTCGTACACAGACCTGCAGCTCATTGGCGCAGAGGAGCAGATGAGTGGCAGGGCCTCTGGGGCTGACTCGACTGGTAAGACGGAGCACCAAGCCAGAGGGCTTTGCAAATCACTTTTGGTGACCTGTTGCCACTCTTAAAATCTCTGCAGAATGAGATCAGACGTAGTCATCCAGTTAAAAAGCTAGAATCCTGAGTGGTTAAAAATTGCATTGGAAAAAAGCATGTATACAGATTGGTTGATTGGTTGGTAGATGATTAATATTGGGAAACCATTTGACAGTCTGTCTTAATGTGTTATTTTCTGAGGGTTCGGTACAAGTCCTGTTCCCTGTCAATTCAGTTTCTCCTTGGATAACTAACTATATGAAATATGCACAAGGCTGAATCTGTTATCCTGCCACCCACACATCTTTCTTCTTCAGCAAGAGAGATTTTAGCAGAGAAAAAAGTAAATGTTATGTGAAACAGAATGAAAATCAGGACTCAGCCACTGTGTCTAGGCTACAAATCATTTTGCAGTTATGTTTATTCTATCGTGCCTGAATTGAGCTATACATCAGTCTCTAACATCCTGTGGTTTATTCATTAAGTTTCCCGTAGGTGTAGGATGAACTGCTGGCTGGCTTTGCAGGTGGCATATGGGCTTGTCAACAAGCACCACAGTACGGGTTAGGACAACATTGCAAACATGTTGTGTGTTCTTGGTGTTTTGGTTATTTTGCCCAAGAGATTGTTTTCTTCTGAAAATAATGGAGTTTCTGGTAGTTTCTCTGTGCCTGGAATTACCCAGCATGTCCAAGAATAATTTGTTTTTCCTTCTCAAAAATGTTGTTTAGGAATTTGTTTCTGGATCATTTTTCAAACTTGGGTAACTAACATTCGCCCTCGTACTGTGTGCTATTGGGGACGTTCTACAAGGAGAGAGATCTCTCTTGCAGACGAAAGGGTTCAGACAGGATTTAGTCTGATATTTGATAATATTGCAAGGAATCCTAGTTTATCACAGTCTCTCTCTTCACAAGCTGCAGTTCTTTACAGCATTTTGTTTTCACAGACACTCTCTCAATTCTGGTTGATCTCCATGGCCGATGATCCGGTCAGTGTCTGAAATATTCCCCCCACCCCATTTCCACTGTGGGGAGCATTTCTGGAAGCAGCCCCAGCCGTGGGAACCCCATCAGGCTCTTTCTGAACATCCTGACCTGTGTAATCAGGGTGGAGTTTTGTCTTTGAAAAGCCTTTAACTCATCTTGGATTCCAGGGTAGAAGGAGGATAAGGAAAAACAAGGTTTAGGAGAATGACCAAATACTTCTAAACCTGGCATTTATCCATCTACTCTAGCAGTGGGGAATTTATAAGTACTTTCAATTGAGCTATTGAGAACTTGAAAGATTCTTTACACATTGGAGAGTTCTCCAGCCAAGTGACTCTCTGTCTTCCACTCGGCTGCAGGCCTGTGGCAGTGCCTTGTACCTCTTCCTAACCTTTGTTTATTAAAAATATTTTTTTAGTTTGATAGTTTTATTTTTAGGGGAAAAGCAGGCATAGTTGAGAAATAGCTAAATTCCCCAAACTCCACCCATAGAAAGCCTTGGTACTTTCACAGCAAAGTCAGTGTGATTCGCCTTATGGCAGCTTAATGAAGTGGCAAACAGCACCCAGGAGGAAATGAATAGTGTCACTCATGGACTGGAAACCCAAACCTGTAAATCCATGGCAAATGTCACTGCACTTACGGGGAGTGGGGGTGGGGATGGCGGGGAGAACACCTTACATGATTCTTCTTTGTATGTTGAAGATTTTATCTTTCAAACTTTTTAGGGACATCCATTTCATCGAATAAACCTTTGTAAAATGCCACAGGGGCTGAGGGACACAGGGCAGCAAAGGGCAAGGCTGGCAGGAATTTCCCACCAAAGAGTATAAATGGGCTTGCCCACACTGGGTTCTCCAGGGTTCCACTGAACCAACTGCCGCTATCCCTCCATGCCCAGAACTAGAGAAGGGAGCAGGGCCCGCCCAGAAACTGGTGTCTGACAGACCCCGCCTGTCTTGGCTGCCTTTCGCAGGGTTCCACCTCCCAGATTCACCACCCTGGGGCTCAGAATCCTCCCTATCTGTCTGTAGCCTTGTGATAAGTGACAACCCCCCCAACCCCAGCCCCTACTTTTTGATCATTTCCATCTGAATCTCTGATTTACAGGTTTAGGGAATGTATCACAAAGTTTTCAACCCTCTCCCAGTGAGGATTATTAAATGCACTCAGCCTCAGCCACTCCCCATTTCTCTTGCAATTGTGTGTGTTTTCTCATAAAACTAAACTTGGACAGACAGACAGACACACACACACACACACACACACAAATCATGTCTTATTGTCTCTGTTTTTGTTTGTTTGTTTTTTTTAAAACTGAAGCTTCCATAGAATAGGGCATCGCTGTGTGGCTCTGAGCATGGTAGCCATGGGTATGTCCCCCACCAAGGACAGAAACTCAGAAAACTGAATCTTCTCACCCTTATTCTTGCCTTTTTCTTCAAAGAAACTTTGTTTTGTCACTGTCCTTGAGGAAGTTGGGAAAATTCTCCTTCAGCTTCTTTCACAGGCCTGTCTTGTCAGTTGTCATCGGGTCTGATGTGTCTGTGGGACTGGTCGATGGGGCCCATCTCTGGGAGAGCCCTCCTTCAAGGCTGAGTGGTTCAGTCAGGGTGAACTGAATCCCCCTGAGGCTATGGAGCAGACTCTCATCTGTCTATTTCCTCCAGGCATGTCATCTCCCCAGAGCTTCCCTTCCTCTTGCCCTTACCCTGCACGGGTGGGGCTACAGGGCGTGAGGGAAGGTGCCTTGTACAGTGCCAAGCGCTGTAGGAATAAAAGAAAATTCCTAACTTAATAGCTCTGCGCCTCATTTCTCTTTTATATGGGACATGAGGATAATTATAATTACTGCCGACTCCTTTCTTGCCCTAAAGAGGACTGTAAACTACATGTGTGGTGGGATGGGATCCGAGAAGGGCTTTGCAGTTCTCAGCAGTGAGCCATGGGTAAATGCAGAGGCCTGTGGGTCTTTGAGGGAGCTGCTTTGGGAGACTGTTGCCATTTATCTGCCCCCCACGTTCACCACCATGCCTTTTAGCATTGTAGAGAGAAGTAAGGGGTGAAGAGGAACTCTCTCAGCCTAGCTGGCCCAGCTGGCCTGGGCTTTCCCTGGCAGCGTGCTGTGTGAGGAAGCCACTGGGGCAGATGCTCCGTGATTCACCTGTGTGGAGAGGGATTATGGAGGCCCAGGCCCAGGCTGTTTACCTTGGCCCCATCACTCCATACTAGAGGCACCGAGCCGCAGCCTCCCATCATCTGAGGCAGGCAGGGACCTGGCAGCCCCACTGGGCAATCCCGATTCCCAGCATAATTGTGGAGGGACAGACTATATTTTCTTATTTTCTCACAAAGGGGATAATTAGGAGGAGCAAGGCAAACAAATCTCCTTACCTTGGCTGAATCATAGAGTGGGGCAAAGCTGGAGAGCAGTGTTGACGTTTGCTCTGGAGTTCAGCTCTCCTGAGCAAAGGACAGAACTGGAAATAGGCAAGTTCCCTGATAACACTGGCTTCCTCTCTCACCTCCTATGTCCCCAGGGCCCCCTTTCCCTAGATGACAGGCACACCCTGCAGGGTAGCCCTGTAATGCCACTAGTTTTACATAGGTGGATAAACAATAAAAGGGTCAGGGGAATAAAAATAAGCCTTTGAAGTTCATTGCAACTAGGAAAGAGAAAACATAGAAATGTTTACAGTGACACAGCTACTATTAAGTGTTCGGCTTCCATTTCGGTTTCTTTTTAAGCACAAGAAATTGTAGATTTAAGCATGGGGTTAGAATGCCCAGGCATATATACAAAGCAAGGAACAACAACACTGGGTGAAACACATAGCAGGTGTTTAATAATTGTTTGTTGAATGGATCCATGAATGAAAGGAATGAGATTGCATGCGGTGAGTCATCTGCATCCCAGACATCTGTATTTCATTTGGGTTTAAGAGTTCAGCATTTCTCCCAAGTGTGTCCCATACAGCAGCCCAAGAAAAACCAGGATGCTGGGGGCCAGTGTGTTAGGTCATACTGTGTCCCCTCTGTTGAAGTTTCATAGCGTCTGTTAGCTTATTAAAGACTTTGAAAATACCTGTAATTATTTGGATGGATGGATATATGTGTATTTCTACATTTATGTATAATTTATACTTATATGTGTGTGCGCACACACACAGACACACACACACATATATATTTATATACACATATAAGTAAATTTAGTCTTCTTTAACCCACATTTCCTACCTGGTCACCTGGTACAGGAACCCAAATATACATAAATTGGCAAATTTGACTTAGAAGTGCATGCCATTGCTAAAGTGTTGGGAAACCAGAGAAACCAGAAAAGAATATTTTGACAAACTTTCCTGGATTTACAAAGTTAGCCTTACTTTGTCACAGGCTCTGCTACACCTTTTGACCTTTTTTTTTTTTTAATTGTAAATTAAAGAATCTGCATTTTGCCAAACTTTCTTTGTATATAAACCCTCATGGGCTTTAAAACAAATGCAAGCCAGATGTTCTTGATTCATTTGCATTTAACTGATCACAGCGGAATTCTGCCAGAGCAGTAGGATATCCCCAGGGATTTTGTACTCTTTTTTTTTTTCCCTTCTCAAAAACAAGTGTTTATGCTGAGTAGAAAGCTATGGACTCCAGATCCCAATTTTTGTAACAAGAAAGTTTACTCAGTCATTATTGGTTAAGGATGATAAAAGAGTTCATCACTGGGGCTGTATGTGTCTTTTCAAGATGGTACACATTACTTCTCTGTTGCCTGTTTTGTCGTAATCCTGATGCAGCTAGAAGAGCATAGACCAGATCCAGGGGCCCAGATTTCCAGTAAACTAATTATCATTGCGCATAATGGAGTTATAGGGGATCCTTTTTGTTTTTGAGACATATTTGTATTTTAAGATTTTTTTTTTTTACCTTGAGTATATTTTGCTTGGAAGACAAAAATAAGTCAACTTATTTAAAATTCTTTTCCCCCTAGCTACAACCCTGAGCAGGTTGTTTCCTGAGTTTTGCTCTAGATCAGGGTCCCCGTAACACCTATTTGACCTTTGAATGGAGTGTTCTTCGCCTGGAAGTCATCTGTCTCCTACCAAACTCGGGTCCTCCAGGGCAACAGTGATGTTTTCATATTTGCTTTGTCCCCATGGTCTGGTCTCCAGCGCAATGCCTGGACCTGAGGTGGTGGCCAATGAATGTTTTTAGTTATATCTCCTTTTTTTAGCCACATGTATCAGCATTATGCCCTTGCCTCCCACCTCAGGAAAAAAGAAAACTTCAAAATACCTTGGTCCTAAGTACTCAAGTCTACAAAGATTCGAGTTTTTAATGAATTTACTGAATATTTAATTTAATTTAATTTTTATTTATTTTAAATTTTTTTATATTTCTTTATTTCTTTATTTTTAGCATTTTTTAAAAAAATTTTTTCCTCCTCACCCCCTTCCCTCCCCCTTCCCTCCCTCCTGGTAACCACTAGTCCATTGTCCATGTCTCTGAGTCTCTATCCTGTTCATTTGTTGCTTTTAGGTTTATATCCCACATATAAGTGATATCATGTGATTTTCAACCTTTTCTGTCTGTCTTATTTCGCTTAGTATAATTATTTCAAGGTCCATCCATGTCGTTGCAAATGGCAGTATTTCATCTCTTCTTATGGCTGAGTAATATTCCATTGTATATATGTACCACAGCTTCTTTAGCCAGTCATCTATCGTAGGATACTTCGGTTGCCTCCATGTCCTGGCCACTGTGAATAATGCTGCTATGAACATTGGTGTGCAAATATCTTTTTGGATATGAGTTTTCAAGTCTTTGGGATAAATACCCAGTAGTGGGATTGCTGGATCATAAGGTAGATCCATTCTTAGTTTTTTGAGGAACCTCCATACTATTTTCCATAGAGGCTGTACAAATTTGCAGTCCCTAAATATTTTAAATGTAGGTAATTGGATTCAATTGTGAAGAATGGTGTGTCCTACTTTAATTAGCTTCCCAGGTGAGTGAGATAACATCACTGATTTAAATGAGACTAGAAATTGCTCACTAAATCTTGTGCAAACCATTCTACACCCAGCAAAGTCAGGCTTCAAAAAGAATGGCAAGCTATGCCTTTTTCAGGTAATATTAACTTAAACCCAACAAAATATCAGTGGACATGAAGTGCTCAAACTACGGTGGCTGGCACATAGTGCCCACTCCCAAGTTCAATGTCATCTGCCCTGAAGCCTCTGAAAAATAGGTATTTCCTTTAACTATGACAGACCTTTAAACTTAGAAGAAATTTAGGAGATTATTTAGTAGAATTTATCCATTTTATGGGTAAGAAAGCCAAGGCCTAGTAAGTGTTAGCAGCAGAGCCAGGCCTTGTAATTCCTTGTCCCTCTCCCACTCTGTGAATCATCTAAAACCTAAGAGATTGGCCAGGGACAACTGGTTATTTTTCATTTCATTCCTCTTCGAACGTTTTCATCGTCTTTCTTTTTTCCCCCTGAATTAAACAACGGGGCCTCTTTCTCAAGAGTTTGGTTTATTTATGAAAAAGTTAAAAGCAGTAGTGCCAATGGCAATGGACACCCTCAGATCCAAGAAAACTTTTTTTTTTTAAATATAATGCAACTAACATTTATTATCTCATAGGTTTTGTGGGTCAGGAAATGAAGTGTCATTTAGCTGTGTGGGTTCAGGATCTCTAGAGACATTGCAGTCACAAAGTCGACTGGGGTTGCTGCCCCCCGAATGGGGCTGGAGAGTCTGCTTCTTAGGCGTCAGCGGAGTTGGTTCCTTCTGAGGCCTCTCTACTGTTGCTTCACGTGGTCTTGTCTTTGTGAGCGTCTGTGTCCTGGTATCTTCTTATAAGGACGGTCATAGTGAATTCAGTCCACCCTGATGACCTCATCTTAACTGCACTACCTCTTTAAAGACCCTGTCTCCAAATACAGTCATACTGAGAGGTACTAGGGGCTGGGATACACAATTCAGCCCATAACAGCAGGCAAACCCAATTTAGCAGTCTTCTTTCTCTGTGTAAGACAGCCAGATTGACACTATAAACCATCCTAGATAGTCTTTCTGGAGCCATCATTAGCAGTGCCACTTGGTATAAAAACTGATCTTGTTTCTGATATATACTTATAGCCTACTTCCCACAGCTATAGAAAGGAGAAAGGAGTTGTTTATGCTTAATAAACCCCTCAGTCAGCCTCTTCACCTGCTTATCCACAGAATGGCTTGATAGTTCACCAAGGAGCTGGTTAATCCTGCTGGACTCATTGGCTTAAATGACAATTCAAAAGTAAATATGATTAGTGATAAAAGCTCTAAATGAGATAGCCTTTTTTTCTTTTTTTGGAATATAGCCTATGGGAAATACAGTCATTAAGTAAATAATTAATTGGATGATTACAAGTGTGCAGATTAGTCTCCTGCCTTCAGGATCAAATCCTGATTCTTTAGTGTTACATCCTTACTGAACTGGCCCCTGGGCACCTCATCTCCTCCATCTTTTTTCATACCCTCCAATTTAGTTTTTCTGATGCCCCCATACTTTCCACGTCTTCAAACAAGCAATCTTTTTGTCTTTCCTACTCCAATTCTATAATTCTCTAAACCTCCACTCAAGATTTCATTTAAAAGAAATATATACGATCACAAAAGAAGAAATGCAAACAAGTGATGTGGAAAGAGGATTAATCCCCATAATCACTTGTGCAGATTAAATAGTTCAGTCTGTCGGCTTGGTAAAGTTTAAATGGTTGAAAGCACGTAGAGCTGGGAATGAGAGTTGGGCATTTGCGTGCGAGGATCGTGGAAAGACCTTTCTGGAGGGTATTCTAGCCATTGGCGTTAGTTTAAATGTCATACTCTTTAACTATTAGCTTATCCCAAGGAAATAGTTAGACATGTGCCAGTGTGTACTATGCAGCACTCTTTATATTAGCAAAAGCAAACAAACAAAGTCAAAATACCCAACCAAATATCAAATAAAATGGAATGCTATGCAGCCATGGCAAATGTCCCAGTTATGTTAATTGAAAAAGGTAGGTTGCAGAATAAAATGTGTGATCATTTGGCTGTATTAGACTGTGTATAGTTTTCTTATATCAGCATGTATGTGTGTATATACATATGTGTATATACATACACATAAACATATTTCTGTTTATACATATATAAAACAGTTTGATGGTGTATCAATCTAAAACTGCTAATGTTGGGTATCTTGGGGTGGAGATACTTCATTTATTTCTTTTTTCATTTATTTATTTCATTTATTTCTTCATTCATTACTTCATTTATTTCTATAGGATCTGAGTTATTTATGATAATAATCACTAAAAATCAAATAAATATGAATGAAAATATTTCTATTTAGAAATAAAACTAAATATGTTACTGGAGCTATTTTAAAATTTCTCTCATGAAATGTGTGTTTGTTTTGGGGGTTGATCTATTTGAGGGATGAGTGCTGGCCAGTTTGCTTTGGCGGGGCTAGTATTTCAAATATTGCTGTCTTTTTTCTGTGAAAGAGCCATGTGCTTGTGTTTAACTTTTTACCACATAATGCTAGTTGCTTATTCTTTGCAGGAAATGGATATATGATGGAAACCATAACCTTCTGACTCTGACAGACCAGAGTCAGACACCAGCTCTGCTACTCTCCTGCTCTGTGGTATTCAGCAAATTATTTAACCTCAGTGACCTTTAACTTCTTCAACTACAGAACAGAAATAATAATGATAATACTGAGCTTGCAGTTTTGATCAGAGGATTATAGGGAAGTCCTGGAATATAATAGGGAATAGCTATTACGATGATAGCAACATAATGTAGTTTTCAGAATTCTTCATATTTTAGAACTAGGATTTAATCTGTGGGAAGAAAATTTTTTAAAGTTGTGAGAAAACAGCTAAGTTGAACCCAGAAGAAGTTCTATTTTATGTCCTTGCCTAGTTTTTGTAAACTGCATTTACAGAAAAGCAGTTTCTTTTATCCTTTTAGTTCTCATTGACTAATGGGTGGACTCACTCAACATGCTTTGTGAAACCACTAGTGTCTATGGCATTTTTCTGCAGAATTAGAATCAGGAATAAAAGCTTTCCTGAGGAGAGGTGGGGGTGGGCACCGGGTGGGGGTGGGGAGCATCGGTCAGGTTTACTTTCATAAATTGTCTCCCCCTCCTCCTCTTCAAGATTGGTTTGTTTGTACAAATTGGTTGCCTCAAGCAACACATTATTAGTTTGAGCCTGAATGTATCCCGAGAGACTTACTGCTTTCCCTTTGCCAAGCAATTGTCTTTTTCCTGCAGAGAATGCTGGGATTGTGGGGGCATTTTCCACTTGGGCATATTTCATCTAGTTCCTCCACCTTTCACGGAGCATGTGCTACTTGTAAGGCACTGCGTCATTCCACTGCATTTAGAGAGCAACCAGTTGTGAGCTGGTAATCTTTATTTTCAACTCCTGGACTTTTCTTCCTTCCTTAGACCCTCAGTACTGGTGTCTAAGTAAAGAAGAGATGATATTCCTGCCCCGTTGACATCAGGTTTGGCCTTATGACTCGCATTTTGGCCGGTAAAATGCAGGTGGAAGTGACACTTCCAGTGTAGATTTCCATCTGTTTCCACCCCGCTCCTTTTTCCCTTTGTCAGTCACCCATACTGCAGCACATGCTGCCCTCAGCTTGGATTCTCTTCTGGGGCTCCTCTCCTCTGGCTTCCCTTGTCCCACTCCCCACCTTCTAGACAACAGTCCACGTACCCAGGACTTCAGGCTTCTGCACCATTTTTTACCTGTACATTACGCCTCTTACAGTTACTTGCCCTGAAGCCCTCTGTCTTACTCTCCTTTCCCTGTGGCCCTAATTTCCTCATCCTTAGAAAGACTGGTGTAATATCCTTCCCCCTTGGTTGCTGAGCTGCTGTCATTCCACTTTTTTAAATAAACTCTAGTGTCCACTTCCACTATCTTTTGCCCAGGTCGTGTATGTCGTATTTCTGACTTTGGCCCTTGACTTAAGTCTTCTCCAGTCCCATTTTCCTCTTAATGATATTTCTAGTGCTCTCACTATAACAGTCGCTGCCTGAACAACTCTCAGTTTGAAGGATGTGCTCTCTAGGGAGGCAGCCCATTTATTCCACGTTCAGGCAATGAGTATTACCTATTCACTACTCCTGTGGCAACTAACTTCCCAGTTTGAATACTGGCTTCCCTCTTTGTTAGCTGTTTGAACGTATACCAAACACTTAACTTTTCTCAGCTTCAGTTTCTTCATCTGCAAAATGAGAACAATCAGTATTAATTTCACAGGTTTGTGAAGATGAATGAAAATGTGTTTAATGCTCTTAGAAAACTGCTTGGTATCATAGATGTGCTTACTAAGATGTGAGCTCTTCCAATGAAATAATAGTTATTTTAGTTATTATTATCATCACCATGTCTTGGATCCCTAAAGAATAAATCTAGTCTTTTTTCTATATGACAGTTTCTTCCCTATTTGAAAAGAGCTAAGCATCTTCAGTTCCAGAAACAGTTTACTCATAAACTTCGACCAGTTTGCACTTCAGCTAGTTCTACAAAGATAACAAAAGAAGTTCAAGGCACTGAAGTAGGTTAAATATACTGAAGCCCACTGAGACCTCAACAGTAAAATATTTTTAATCTCTGACTAGTGATGATTTTTTTTTTCCTGGAATTTCTATCCCCAAAAGAGAGATTTTTTTAGGAGCATAAATAAAGTAAGTCTAACAAGGAAATAGTTGTTTTCTTTTCTGATTTCAAAACTAGTGCTTACTTATGATGTATATAAACCACTTTTTTTTTTTTTTAATGTGCTGGAATCTTGGACATTTTAGAGTGTGTGTGACTTTTTTCAGAGTCACCCAAATCTGCAAAGTAAGCTGGGCATCTTCATTTGCTAATAGATGGTATCAGGCAAATAGGCCTACAACTTCGAGACTAGGGAAGACCTGGCCTAAAGAGCACTGTCTGTGGCAGCAGCACAGTGAGAGCTGTGACCTCCACTCACCTCTTCCCCTCTTCAATGGTGACCCTGAGGAACTTCCTCCTGAGTTTGGTTTTGACAGGCCCAAGGGCTGGGAGAATTTCAGCCGCCTACTCGAAGGGGGTTATAACCCCATATACATGTTTATGACCCATTTTATTGCTGACTTTTGGTTTTAAAGGAGGATCTGCTGTGTTGTTTGAGAATAAAAATCAATCTCCCTCAGAGAGCCATGGAATTTGCTCCCTGGGAAGATGACAGGTCAAATCTTCATCAGGCTGCTGAGGAATGGAGGGGGCGGGGTTCTTTTTTCCCTTCACAGTCGCTGGCAGCAGCGAGGCCCTGTGGGCTCCTGAGAGCCTTTTGTTTAGTTTCTATGGCTCTAGCCTCAATCAGCTGCTCTGCACGGGAGAGGAGGGAGGGTGCAGCTTTTAACCCTAGTTTGGTGGCTTCAGTGGGGTTCTCTCTCTTCAGTTCAAGGCTAGAGATATGGATAGAGGCCAGCTTTGTGGAATCACTTGAGGGTCTCTTGTCAAAATTCATTGCATCTATTGGTAAGCATTGGCTGCAGATATGGGAGAAAAATGGCTAGGAACTAACAATTGTCCTGAGTCTCTCTCTCCTCCCTCCCAATTGTGTTGAACTGTGGTCATGCAGAAAATCTGTGCTGGAGTCACCAAAACATGAGATCCAGTTCTAGCTCTGCCCTTTCTAGGCAGTTTCCAAACCACTGAAACAGCCCTATTACTACCTGGTAGAGCCTCAGAATGGAATAAAGAACAGATGTAAAGAACTTAGCACAGTGTCTGACAACAATACTCCGCTCCATATTTCCAAAGGTGTATGGGGCCGAATTCTCCTTGTCATTCCAGCAAGGATCCAAAGCATCTGTGGCAGTCATGAAGGAACAATAGAATTCTAGATGTCACCGAGGAGGCTTTTATTTGTTTTAGCCTTCAGGTGGTGTACACACTCCCGTGCACATACATGCTCATACACACACACACACACACGTCTGTTTCCAGGTGCTAGTGCCTCATAGGTGGATCTCTTAGTCCCATTTGCATGTTTGCCCTGCAGTCTTGGTGGTATCATTTCAGGGTGAACCAATAGGAAATGATTAAGCAGGCCCTAAATATGAACAGGACTCTTAGTCATAGTCTTTTCTGCTTCCTTCCTTGCCCTAACATAACTACCATGCAGTTTGTTATGGCTCGTTTTTCCAGAAAGATAGAAGTCTATTGCATAGTTCCTTCTGTAAGGCCAGCTAATCTTGGGGCATGGTGGGTTTTTGAGTAGGTGCTAACAGATGGTGTGAAAGGAGATAATTCCTGCCCTGGGGGAGCTCATCTGGGAGAATAAAGCTAGCACACCTGAAATAATTAGCCATCAATTAAGCACTAAATCTTTGCTACTGACCCAGTGTTAGAGTGCAGTGTGGGTGACAGGTAACTTAGAGGGTGGACACTGTCTCCCTAGGTACCTAGTGTGCTGCGCCTTGCTGAAGGATGGAGCTATGTTGTTTACATGTAAATATAATTATACATAATAAATTAAATGCATGTGGCAGCTTTTCCTACATCTCTTAAAAATTAGATCAGAGTTAATTTTAAGTATTTCATTATAAAACATTATTATAATATTAAAAGACATTTTAAGAAAAAAAGAAAAGAAGCCATTCCCAATCTCACATCCCTAACAATTAAGTTATCAAAAAGAACCCCGTAGCTCATTTTTAGTCTCTCAAGTGTCCATCCCAGAGCCTGGCACACAAAGGGGCCTCAGTGAATGTTTGTGAATGGCCAACACCACTAGTTACTATTACAAATATCCAGACAATGGCTTTATAAAAGATGCCAAACTGACACCTCTTGTATGCCAGGTTCTCTGCTGTGTTATTGCATCTGCTTCTCCTCACAGTGTGAAGAGGGTGTGGAGGCTCAACATGGTAAAGCAATTAGGGGAGTGCTTATAGAAGCATCTCCAGTAGAGCATTGAGCCTTCCTGAGATACAATAAGCACAGAGAGGTGGGTGCCTAGGACAAAGTGCTTCCCCCACCATTCCTGGATTGTGTTAAAGTTTCTCCAATATGCCTGTGGAAGAGGATGTCATTGTCCCCCCTTTTACTCCTCACCCCACACAAACTCTGCAAAGAGCATTCTCATTCTCAAGGTGTCAGTGCCAAAAGTTCGTGGCTTCGGCCTACTTGCTTTTCAGGTAGAGCAGGCTCGCCTGTTGGTACTTGCACAGCTTTGAGGAGTCAGTCGCAGGCCCAGTTGATGTAAGGAATTAAAATTGATTTCCTCTCTTTCCCACTAGCCAATTAAGGCACAGGAAGGCTAGTTGGTCCATACCTTTGGTCTGGGTTCCCTGATTATAGTTGTTTCCTAGTGCTGCTGTAACAAGTTACCACAAACTGGGGCCTACAACAAGAGAAATGTATTCTTTCATAGTTTTGGACACTAGAAATCCTGAGTCCATATGTCAGCGGGGCAAGGCTCCCGCAAAAGGCCGTGGGAGAAGCAGCATTCCTTGCACTCGTTTCTGGCGGTTCCTGGCAAGCAATCCGTGGTGTTTCTTGGCTTATGGCGGCATAACACCAGTCTCCGAGTCCATCTTCACTCGTCTTCTTCCCTGTGTGCCTCTGTGTCTCCCTCTCCCTTCTTATAAGGGCACCAAAAGTGGGATTTAGAGGCCACCCTAATCCAGTATCGCCTCATCTTAACGACATTCTATTTGCGAAGACTCTATTTCTAAACAAGGTCACATTCATAGGTTCTGATAAGGAGTTCTCCCTGTCTTTTGGGAGGACACAGTTCAACTCACTACACTAGGTGATCCCCGGATGTACCTCAGGCAAAGTCAAGAGGAATAACAGTACTGATTTATTTTTCTTTTGGAGAAAATTGGTGTTTTCTCAGGTCTCTGGCGATGATGTAGTTGAGTTGATCCTGTTTCCTTCACTTGTCCCAACGCTGTGGGTTACCAACAGCACTAATTTTCAAAAATGCCAACTGGGATAATTAACCTGGGAACAAATAATGACTTTTTAAATTCCTCCATATGATTAAATGTAAATTCATGAGCAGAGATTTTGTTTTTTTTTTTCAGTATCCCAGCATCTTGAAATATTAAAGCCATCATCAGCTTGGGGCACAAAGTAAAGCCAATAGGCCCTGTATTTATTCACCTAACATTTATTGAGCAACTGCTATTTGCCAGGCATGTGCTAGGTATGAGGGAGACAATGGTGAAACCAGTTGTAACTACAGTTTATTGAGGATCTACTATATTTTGGACACCAGAAAGGCTCATGGCATACTTTATCATGAATCCTTACAAAAGCCATAGATGGGTATTATTATCTCCACTTTATAGATGAGACAACTAGAGGTAAGAATGTTAAAAACTTTGACCAAAGTCACAAAGCTCACAAGTGATAGAATCAAGTTTAAATCTGAACAATGTACTGTGGACCAGTCCTTCTCCACTCTTTGATTAAAGTTTTCTAAATAAGGTTTCTGCCAAAGGTTAAATAGTTTTTTCCTCCCAGAAATCTCATGGAGTATTTTTTTTTTTATTAAACTAAATCATCTTTTTAGTATAGATTTTAATGAAATATATAGATAGGAACAAATATATCTATCGTGTAACAAAACACCTCATGGCCAAAAACACACCGGATAATATGAACTTTCATTTCAGGCAAATGTAAACCTTTAATAATTATAGCATCCCGAGTAATAAATAAGGAAGTAATGGGAGAAAGTCACCATTTTCCAATCTCTATGAAGTAATACCGAAGCACCACTGAAAATACTGATTTTCAGCGGCTGCTATGTGTACAAAACTAGAGGTAATCAAATATGAGTTGCCTCTTGATGGAAGTATAGAAGACCATCTATCAACTAACTGTTCAAACCGAAGATCAAATCTGAATTTGATCAAGCCTCTAGATCTAACTATGAATGTACAGGAAATACAAGGGGAGAGGAACATAGTAAATCACAGCATCATCAAAATGTGGATTGTAGGAAAATCTATATGACAAAAGAATCAGGTTATTAACTAATTTCAAGGAAAAAATGAAGCTGGAGAAAGGAACTTTAGATTAAAAAAGACAACATTTTTCAATCAATTGCAAGATTGATTTGAATAAAGTACAAAAAAATCTTTGAGTCATTCAAAGATATTTGAATACTGACTGAATATTGGATACTATTTAAGTAATCATACTTTATTTTTGGATGTAATAACATTTTGGTTTTGTTTTCAAGTAGAATCCTTATCCTTTAGAGGTACATGCAGAAATGATTATGGATAGAATGATGTGATACTAAGAATTTGCTTCAGGATAATCCAGAGTGGGTAGGGATAGAGGTGAAACAAGATTTGGTTGAACTAATTGATCATTGATGAAGCTGGCGATGCATATGTGGAATTTTGTTACACCTTTCTCTCCCTTTTATCTACATTTAAAATTTTCTGTAACAAAAGGTTTAAAATTAGGTTCATAAATATGTGAAAAGGAAGTAGTTCAGAAGGTCTGATAAAGCAAAAGAGGGATGGAGGAAAAGGTCTGTGTCCATATGAAAAGCTAGTCCGTTTTCTACTAGAATTGTGCTCCCCAGCTAGTTAATGTTCCAGTCGACCTACTTTGTAGCTGATTAGGCCATGGGCTGGGGGATCCTGAACAACAGAAACAACTTGGTTCCTTTGTTAAAGCAATTATCATGCTTCACTGCGGACATATTTAGAGAGCTGGAAGCCGTGATGGATCACTACCTTGTATCTGTGCAGTACTCTGCCATTTACAAAATATTTTACATACTTCTTTCAGTTAATCTTCAGTCACGGCCTTGTGAGGTAGATGCTATCATTCTCACACGAGGGAGTAGGGAGCTGGAACTTCCACCTGTGACTTGACTGGAACCCAAGCCCTGTCTTGGATGCCACCGAACACTGCTATTCCTGCCCTACTCCTGACAGCAGAGTGGCCAAAGCAAGATTTAGGTCTTTTAAACATGTGTATGTGTCAGAGCAGGGCTGCACTATCTATGCCAGGTGTGGACTTCTTTCTTTCTGGATGGTTGCTGTTGAATGTAACTGAGAATGATAATGCATTGGACATGAAGATTATGCTAAATTAGAGGGCAGGATGAGGGACGAATACCACTCCAGCCCCAAATGAATAAATGTCTACCATCTTCTAATCACTGTGCTGAATGTTACATCCAGTATTGAGGTGGGAGTCAAAGCTGGAAGAGGGAAGGAGTTAAGTTCTCTGTCCTTTTTTTAACCCTTAGAGTAAAATGCATAGTATCCACTCAACTGTAACTGCCTTAAAAGAATGCATGTCTCTCTCCTTCCTCCCTTCTCTCTTCCTGCCCCTCTGTGACTTACCTCACCTTCAAGACTTTCCTTGCTTGAGAAGAAGAGTGGGAAGCCAAAAAAGAGAGAGAGAGAAGGGAGATTGGTAGGAGGAGCAGATCAAAGCATGGGCACCCCAAACCAAAGCTAAGGCTCTGAATGATGTCTCAAACTATGGAGATGCTTCTGCAGCAACGTTAGAGGGGAAAGAAACCAGTGGACTGATTATGAAGGCCTCTGGTTTTTACAGGAAAATAGATCGAGAGAATAAGATGTAGATTCACATTATCCCTAGACAGTTTTTCTAAGGGAAATGAGTCAGTCGAATCATTCCTCAAATGATTTTTTAAATTTTAAGGAGGCAGGGAGAGCTATTTCTAATTAATTGTTCAATGCTTGTTCTAACTTGCATATTAATGTTGTGGCAGACTTGTGATGCCGTATGTTCTGTATGTACCCACAGAATATGTTGGAGGCCCTTGTGCAGTCATGGGGGGTTCAAATTTATGCACATTTAAAAATTGTTTCATGAGACAATGTCATAAGGTATCCTTAGAGAAGGCCCACGTATTTTCTGGGTGTGATTCCATCGATCAGTAAAAAGGAGGGGTTGTAGGAACCATCTCTCAAAATCTTTGAGCCATGGAACATCATTTTGCTATTTTCAGTGATTATGAAATGCATTGTATCTCTGTTTTTACAAGATCTTATTATATCTGGAATTTGTAAGACACCAAAGTGAGATTTTAGAACAGAACCCTCAATTATAACAGTATTCCTAAGGGAAAATGGGACCCACTTTACAGTGCCCCTTTGAGGAGTAAATTGTGACAGGGATCATGTTTACTTCACTGATGCAACTAAGCATTTATCGTGTCCTCGTGTGCCGGGTGCACACTCTGAGATGGCTCTCTCAATCTGTAAAATGGAGCTGATATCAAGGGTTGCTGAGGGTAAGTCTTCATAGAATTAATACATATAAAATGTTAAGAAAAGTGGCACAGAGTAAGTGCTCAGTAAGTGGTGGCTGAGGTATCACTGTCATCACCGTTGTTACTGATTCTCACGACAACCTATGATGTGATTTAGGTCCAAGGGTCCTCCCCATCCAGTACATGAGTATCAAGTATGGAGTTTACGTGGAGCTGGAAAGGGAAGCCAGGCCTTCTGACGTTGAGTCATGAAGCACAAGGGACCCTTTTACAAAGCAGTAGTCCCGTTATAGACCTACCTTTTACTTTTCTTGACTCTGACTTGCCAGTAATAATGCCATATGCTGATACGGCAAATCTCAAATACATCATTGCATTTTTTAAAAAATTGCCAAATAAGACATCATGGTTATACTTTAATCCTGCTTTTGTTTTTAAACGAGTGTTCATATGTGCTTTATATGCATATAGAATTTCTGAAGCAGATACATAAGAAATTTTAACAGTGGTTACCTCTGGGGAGTGGGACCGGTTGTTAGAGAGAAGATGTAGATTTTTACTTTTTATTTTATACCCTTATAGACTATTTGAACTTTTTTGTCATGAATTTTTGATAAGTTCAAAAACAATTAAAAAAAAAAAACGGACAAGAAAGATATCTTAGTTCTTTCAGACCACTGTGGCAAAATGCCACAGACTGGGTGGCGTATAAACAACAGACATTTATTTCTCATAGTTCTGGAGGCTGAAAGTCTGAGATCAGGGTGCTGGCACGGTCAGGTAAGGGTCCTCTTGCCGATGGAAGACTTCATGTATCCTCACAAGGTGGAAAGGCAAGGCAGCTCTGTGGGCTCTGTGGGCTCTCCTTTATAAGAGCACTAATCCTGTTCATGAGGGCTCTACCCTCATGACCTAGTCACCTCCCAAAGTCCCCGCCTCCTGTTACCATCACTGTGGGCACTAGGGTTCCAACAGGTGAATTTTGGGAGGACACAAACATTCAGACCACAACAGAGGCAGAGAAAAGTACAGTAACCCATCTTTAGAACAGTGTTTCCCAAACCCAAAGGTCCCCTCCTTCCAAGCAAAAAAGCTTTGGGGAAGGAAACACAGCACTCTGTAAGTCCCAAGCTTGGAGAGTCACAATGTATGTTAGTGTATTAAAGGTTGTGAGATTCTCCAGCAAAGAAATCTGTACAGTACATTTTTTCTTACCTCTATTACAGCTGTTATTATCCTGCATATCTGTTTTGGAAATACAGTACACCGAGTTAAGGAAAGGTAACCTAGCCTTAGGCGAAATGCAACTATTTCTTCAGGAATGGTGGAAGACCTGCCTGGTGTATGGTACGACGATGTTAGGTCATACCTTCAGGCAAACTAGGGTTCAGTTCCTGGGTCCTTCATTCTCTAGCTGGCCGAGGCCTAGCCAGGTTACCTAACCTCTGAGTCTCAGAGTCCTCACGTGTGAAAGAGCAATAATGATGCCTCCCTCATAAGAGCATTTCCAGGATTAGATGAGTTAAGTAACTGGTTCAGAGTTGGTACTAATAGGTGTTAGTTCCCTTCTCACCCTGGGCCCCATTGTTCCATTTTCTTCTATGGTAATACTGCCATGCGGGTGTTTATGAACACTCACATGTACCAAAACAAATTACTGAAGGATCCCTCCATTTATGAAAGGCTTCATTTTAGGATTCATCAAAGCCAGGCTATCGGGTAGCAAGTTCTTGCATTTTCAATGTGAATCCATTTCTAAAATCTTAATTTCCAGATACCTGTATCAAGAATGTGCCTCTCCTACAAGGCAAAGAATCCTGTTTCTCTAAAACTTAGAGCCCAAAAGATAGAGAAATTCATTGTCTAAATCACATCCAGCGTCGCCTGCTCCAGGCCCCTGCACCTAGGCAGCCCCTTCCTCTCATTTCCTATGCCCATGCTAATGCTCAAACACAGTGGAAACAAATTTCAGAGTTAAATTTTAAAGTACGTGTACTAAAGCATTGCCTTTTCAAAGTAACCTTTGAATTAAGCCCTTGAAATCTAATTACCCGAGTGTTATTTGCCTCCCCAAAGTACCCGGGTCTGTGCAGACTGAGTTAAAGTTCAGGAAGTATTAACAAAAGGAATCAGAAGCAAGATCTCCAGCCCAGCCTCTGAAGGATCTCCCTGTCTACGCCTTGCCTCTCCCTCCTCCTGGGTGTGCCCTGCCTGTCCAAGAAGGCCAGTGAGTAACCTGCACATTTTTTTTTCATCTTGGCCCTTCCCACCCAGACGAGAGGACGGAGTGGCAGACAGGCAGGCAGACGGCAGTGAGTCCTGTTCAAGCATGCACGGAGCATACCTCTACCCGCACCCACGTCTTGGACCCCTCGCCTCCCTCACCTCACTCCAGGAGGAGCCAGAGTCCCCGCGAGGGTCTGGAGGGGACCTCTGCTCCCAAGGGTAAGGGCTGCCAGCAGCGGGACCACTTCATTCATTTTATTTGCTTTGGTATTGGCTTTTCTTTTCCATTGTGTTTAGATAGGAGAGTTTCTGATAGAATTGAAGGTGTTTTGTTTGGTTGATTGGTTCGATTCTCAGTCATCTCAAGACAAAGAAATGGCTTTTCCCAGGAGGATTTATTAGAACTTGTAACCTGATAGCCTGGCCTTGAAACAAAACTTAATGTACCAATTACCTCTGGGTAGTACAACTTACCTTTTTGGCCTTATAGGAAAAAAAACCCCAAAAAACCCAAAGGAAAAACTACATTACTTAGCAAATAGATTTTGAAGAAGGAAAAATGCTAAGGATTATGGGCATTTTATGGGCATCTCAGACCAATTAAAAAGTGGCTTAAAATATTACCATAGCTTTAAAATAGACCACGATGATGTTTTGTCTCAAAACAAAACAAACCAAGCAAACAGAAAACCCTATTTAAAAGATTTCAGTATTGAGTAAAAGATGCCAGCGGAGGGGTTTGAGTAAAATTTTAAAGATAAGTTGGTCTAATTAAATATACATGAACATGGAAGTATTGAATTAAATCTGTGGTGCTCTGGGAAGAAAAAAATCAGATGCTCCGTGTGAGATTTGTGTGGTATTTAAGGGAGAAAATGGAGATCTTTGTATAGCGTGTTGAGAATTTTTGGAGAGGAGGGTCAGAAGGCACATGGAGGAGGCTGGAAAGCAGGTTTGTTGCATGGGGCTGGTGCCAAGGACTTCTCCCTCAATTGCTGTGGGTGAGAGAGTAATTCAGAGTCATCAAGCACTGCATTGTTAACAGGCTTCTGATTTCAATATTTATTCTAAACACAAGCTGTTGATTGCACAGGCATGTGAAGGAATAAAACTGCTGCCTCTGGTTCCTGGCCTAGTCCAAACTTTAATACCTGGTGAGATTTCAAGAAAAATGTTGTGGAGAAGATGAGGCTACATGTAACATTAGTTTGATACTACGCTACAATAGTATATTTAAGAGGGCCCTATTTTAACAGCCATGAGGAATTACATAGTGATAACTAATTAGAGTGTGAAGATGCTGAGCAAGGTGTCTGAGAGGCAAATGCCATAGGAAGCCGCGATAGAAGTTGCCCAGACCAAAGGCGCTCCCATGACACATGTGAAAGTTTGGGCCGTGCCCGAGTATCTCTGCAAACGCAGCACAGGTTCTTTTTTAGCACCGCTGTGCAGGCGACTTAAGGATTCTCTATAAGGAGCAACCTACACTTAACAGATCTAGGTTTTTAGAGCAGCAGTAACCAGTAGCCCTACAAAATGGTGTGAAGGGTATGAAGGGCACGGGCAGGGCGCACATCCCTTCTTAGATTGCACACCCCTCTCCTAAGTTTCAAGGAAGTGTAGTGAATCTTTTGTTGAAATCAGTGATTCTTCATCATTGTCATTATCAGTGTTTCTGTGGTAAGAATGCCAGTAGTTGACTTTCTTAAAGCTTAAATTTCCCCTTGGCTAATAAATCAAAAGCATAGGTTGACGGCAGACCCATCAGCCAGCTCTTTTGAAGACCATCCAGACATGCCATTTATTTTGTTGCCGAATGAGCAAGAGAGGGCGGTGGGAGCCGTAATGATGATTTCACTGGAGATGTGAGGTTCAACTTTCTGATCTTTTCAGTTATGATTGAAAAACAAAGGGATACCGCTCCACGCCACCCATGGAGTTCCCAGCTCTGACAGCCATCTGGCTGGCCCTCGGAGGCATTTGCACTGTGGTATAAAATCCTCGCCATCCCCACCCAACCCGCTTCTCTCCCAGACCCAGTGCTCGGGGGCACAACACAGCTGAGAGGAGTGCGGGCCGCGTTTCTTGTTGGTGGCCTGTTCTACATGTTTCCAGAACTTCTTACAGTTTCTTCACAAACTAAATTGAATGCAGTATCTTCTTGAATTCGGCTTTTCTGAGGCATCTTAGTGGAGAATTTAGCCTTTCTTTTGACTTCATTGTATCTTTTATTCACTCCTGTTGCTTAGCCTTTTAGGCAGTGGTCTTACCAAGCTGACTGAAAACTGGCCATATCAGAGAACCAGACTATGCACCTTAGACACCCTTGCCTTGAACAATGTATGCTTTCTCCTCTCACACTCCCTTTCCCCTCCGAAGAGCCTTTGGGCACTACCCAGCCCTGGTCAGTTCTCTGCCATCCTGCGTCTTGTGGTTTCTGGACAATTTTTCTCCACCAACCCCTTGTTGTCCCAGACCTCACAAGTAGGTGTTGAGCTAATGCTGTGTACATCTTAGGGCCTGGGTCATGGGAAAATAGTTGTAGATTCAGCCATCATGGTTTTAATGCGTTTCCTAAGTGGTCACAGTCAAGGCAAGGGTGAGTGAAGTAGGGAAGTGAAGAGGGCTTATCCAGCAGCAGGTGGCTAAAATATAATTAGCCTCAGCCCACAATCTTCAGTGAGCTCCAGTTTCCTGCTTCTCAGGGCTTTTGGCTGGTCTTGTGTGTTATCTTTTTCCTGTAATACTTCCTCCTACATGTTGGTGCTCCTTACCGATGGGGTCCTTTGGAAGATGTAGCCCTAATGATCATTTGAACACATTTCAGCTATAGGCACTTTGTAAGCCAGGAGGAGACATTACAGACTTGCCCTGAACAAATCGTCATGAGGGTGGCATGTTATCCACAATAATGTAAAATAGTGCTGACAGTAAACAGATTTGCTTTAGTTTGAGACAGAAGTCTTGAGGATTAAGTAAGATGTGCATGTGTGCAGGTAGGAGTAGAAATGAGGAGTATCAGATGAAACTTCAACCTGAGAATTTTATAGCTTTTGAGATTAGGGTAAAAACTTTGGCCTACACTTAGAAATCACATTTGACTGCAGCTGATTTTTGTCTCTCATTAGGTTGTATAATAAATTGATTACAAAAATAACCATAAGGATTCTCCTCCTTGAATCTTATTTCTTATGATATGACTTTTATCAAGTGGTAGAGTCTTATTTCCCGCCTCTGAACCTGGGTTTGGCCTCAATACTTACTTTGATCAATAGAATGTGCGGAAGTAAAGGTCTGCTTGTGTACTGATCCCCAGCCTGGGTCTTAAGAGGCCTAGCACATTCTGCTTGTTCCCCTGGACTCCAGCCCAGTCTCATATGGACACTCCTGGACTCACTTCCTGTGGCCCAGAAACCCTTGTCACCCTAGCTGACAGCAATTTTACACCAGACATCCTAGACCAGCCAGCTGACCTCAGACATAAGTAGGCCCAGCAGAGATCAGACAAACTAATCCAGATCCACAGACTCATAGTCAATAATCAATTATTATTGTTTTAAGCTACTGAGTTTTGGAATGGTTTGTTATGCTACTGATAACTAATGGATACATGTGGTCATCTGGAGATGGTCCCCCTGTGTTCACTTTTGGGTTTATTGTCATCACAAATGCTTAGTGCAACTCGGCTAAGAGATTCAATCATTGGATGGAGGGGTTCTATTAAATGGGGAGGGGGAGCAATTCTTGTGATCATCAGCATTGAGACCTTTTAAACAACACAGATGTCTGAGGCCTATGCCAGAGTGTTCAACTAAATATAAATGGAGACTAGGGATCTGTAAAATTTAGAAAGCTCTGGTGAATGGCTAGGATTGAAAACCAATAATCAATGGTCTTGTTGGTCCCTTCCGTTACTAGAAGATGCAATGGTTCCAGTGCATCTGTACTTAGGCAAATAACACTCAGGTGGTTCAGAGGTCATTACTGATTTGGTGTACTTCTAACTGCATAAGCAAACATTGGAATCACCTTTGGGCAAAAGCACATTGACTTGATCCTAGGTGAGAAGAAATTCACAGGTGCAGATACATGGTTGGAATTGTGTATTGTTTACCATTGTGTCTCCTGGGATTTAGAACAATGGTATGGACTCCATGAATAAATCTAGGGCATTGGGGATGTAATAGGATCCTGCGTCAGGACCTGATATTCCTATGGGGAAAAAAATCAGAGATCCATTAAGAAAGCAAAGCGAACAGTTTTTAACCCTTAAACTACAGGTGAATTTTAGTGAGCGTATCAGTTGTTGCTACAGTAATGCTGCATTACAAAATAATGACAAAATCTCAATGAAATACAACAATATGCCTTATCAACCCCTACATCTACAAGTTGAGGTGGAGAGAACCAGCTGATCTTGGTTGGGAGTGGCTTTACCCCACATGTCTCTCATCCTCCCCCTGGGACCAGCTATCAGCTTGGGGAATGGCAGAGACACAAGAACACAAGCCACAAGGAGCAAGCTCATTTCCAGCTTCTAGTTATGTCATTAATCTGTTAACATCCTGTTGGTCAAAGCAAGTCACATGGCCAAACCCATTGGCAAAGGGCAGGGAAATATATCTTTGCAGGGAGAGACTGCAACATCATGTGGCAAAGGGCATGGACACTGAGAGGGGTGAAGAATTAGGGCCATTAAAGTAAGCTTCTGTGGTGGGAGAGGGGCATGTGAGGGAATTGCACCTTTTCCTGCTTAGCAAAGCTGGTGAAGTCACAGTTGGAAATCAGAGTAACCAAGAAGCAGAGGTATTCATCTTTTGGAAGTAGTCTGTTCCTTGTAATGTGAAAGTAAGCATTGGATTCTTTGCTACTTTGATCTATCCAATGGTGTTTCAAAGGGAAAAGAATTCAAGTTTGCAAGTACCTCAAGCTTGATAGTTACAGAGACAGCACTGGAATCCCAAGAAAGTGCTTCCGTTTCCATTCTCATCCCTTCTTCCAAAATGTAAAGGCCATGGGTCACTGGGCTTGGTTGTCTACTGCTCACTTCCAGGATGAGCATTATTTGGGGGTGGAGCCTTTACTTTAGGTCACACAACATCCTTTTGCTATCATCACTTATTGATCAGGCAAAAAGAAACCAGTTTCCATCCAGTCCAAACATTTGAGACCTTTTCCCCAACCCTAGCCCAGTGTTGCAGTGGTTAAAAGACATTTGGGTGAATCTCCCTCCCTGATGGCCTAACTTTTCCTGATTTGTTTTGTGAAAGGCTTGCAGCCTGTGTCTGTGGTTGAGATAGGAAACCAGTGTTCTAAAATATGGTTGAGGTTCTTAGATATTCTTCAGGGTAGGAACTGTGTTTTACAGTGTTTTGCTGAGAATAATAATGGAGTGCTTTATTTCAGGCCACTGATTTATAGGCATTTGCTATTGATCATTCCGTGCCTTTGGAACTACTTAGTGTATCAGATTTATCTCTGAAGAAACCAAGATACAGAGGATTATGCAACTTCCCTGAGACCACATCTACTAGCTAACCAAGATTAGCAACCTGCCCCCTCTTGGTTTCTCAGCTTTTATTTGGCAGTCTGATTGATGCTACCTTGCTTCACAAAAAGCATGTGAGGATGTCATTACCTCCTGAGTTTGTTCTAAGAAACCCCGCCCTCCATGGGAAACAAGGAAGTCTAGCAGGGAGGTGTGCAATAGTATGAGATTTCCCCAACACAGTGTTAAGGAAAGTAAGTCGGATTAAAGGTAATTTCTAAGTTGTATTTCCTGAGGTTTCTTTGTTATTCTCTTGAACACAGAAATTAATCGGAGTGGGGACTGTTTAGACATCCTCTCGGGATCCTGGTGACTGTGCTTCTTTCATGTGTCCTCTGAGCCCCAACCTGCCATTTGTGTTGCCTGGTGACTGTACAGCAATGGCTTGCAATGGTTCTCTGACAAACAATGCTATTTCTATTTTATGTGGGAAACGATGTGATTAAACAACTCATTTAAACTAATGCTTTTAGGAGGCGTGACATGAGCGAAGCAGGCATTTCTATTGGTACTATTGTCAAGTTAACACATGCAAACAATCAGATAATTGCAGTAGCCCTGAGTTAAAGAGTCTGCTATAATTAATGTATAAGCTAGTTATCTTGGTTAGGTTGTTTCCATTCCAGTGGTGGCTTTGCCAAAAATCTCACATGTCTCCCATACAGCACTGACACTACAGAATACACTGTTATATTAGCAATGATTTAATATCCTACTCCTCCTCCTGCTCAGTAACAAGGGCCATGTCTGTATTGTTTACCTCTGAAACTTAGGAGCCAGCGTAACCGAATCTAAATAAATAGCTGTTGGGTGAGTGAATGAGTGAATGCTAAGACTACAACATCCAGTTCCTAAGAAAAACTCAGGATTGTTCTTATGTGTTTCCACCTCTGAGACAGGGCAGTGAAGGGTTAACGATCTCCTAGGCGTTGGAGGGATTTGGGTGTGGATCTCAGCAGAGCTGCTCACATCACATTCTTTCTGCTACTATAGCAACAGGTTGAGAATTCTGCCAGCATTGTCGCCTGCCTACGTTTGGAAATGCCTGTGTGCAGGCGACTTCATTGTCTGGGGGACAACTGTTTTTTTGTTTTTGTTTTTTTCTATGATGTTTCAATGAAGCAGCTTCTTTGCAGAGACAAAGAGGGTAACAAAATAGGGACTCAGAATCATGGAAAGGCAGAGAAAGATCTTGTTTTGATTGGAGGGACATTTCGAATCTTTTGTCCCCTGAAGAGGTATGAGGTGGGGAAGGAACTGGGGTTTAATCTATAGTCAATAGCATCTTTTTCTCCCTTCTTAATGAGGCTTCTCTTCTGAGAGACACTCCCCTGGCAGCATTTGGACAACCTTCTCTTACTATCATTGCTTAACAAATAGCGTGATAGTTCAGCTCTTGGATTATTGCCCATGCTCACGTCTAAGTTTGGAGATGCCAGAATGGACTAGAATGTAGGTTTTTTCCCTCTGTACATACCGGTTCTTCTAATCAGCTCTGGACCTGCATTGTTTACTGAGAAGGAAGGACAGGTAAAGAGAATGAGAAATGGAGGTTTTAGTTTTTACTTGATGTAGCAGTCTTGTAAAGATAGGAAAGAAAACGGAAAAGCTGCTGAGGAAGGTTGTATAGGCGGTATTAACTTCTCGAGATGCTTCACTGGCACTTAAAAATGCCCAGCCTGTTACCCAGGACTGCTTTTTGTGTCATCTCAGGTGTAGTGGTGATCAGAGCTTAGGGCTAGTTGTAGGTCTTGCTGAGCTAATGGATGAAATCAATAGTCATTAAACATCACTTCGGTTGATTTATCACATTGCCACCTTACAGTTACCACGTCTACATTTTGTTTTCGTTTTGCACACAGATGGGGGAAATCTGCCTGGCTCACTCTTTATTCCTGGTTTACACATACATTTGAGTCAAAAATACAATATCGAGTCATTCTTCTGAAGCAGCACTGAGTTCTTTCATTAAAAGATCAATTTAAAAAACTTTTTATCCCTAATGCACTACATACCATTTAAATATAGGATAAGCCCTTGATCTTGTGGGGGCTTAAAAAATTTTTAATACTTTTCCTTCCACCTTGTAGGTTCTAGCTGGGCTAATGAAATTAACAGAAACAGATTAACAGGAGGAAATCAAATTTTAATACGTGCGCATTGGAGAATTCACATATGCATGAAAACCCCAAAGACAGTGAGGCAGTATTGAGTATACAAGACATTTTGAACAAAGGAGAAAAGGTGTGTGTGGGGAGGATGGGGTATTAAATTTCAGAAGTGAGAATGGGCGATTTCCAGGTAGTTGAGGAAGAGCAGAACTCACGTAGCAGGGAAATTCTTGCTGGGCTACTTAGAAGCAAGGGACACAGCGGGTATTGAGTTATTAGGCTCCTGCCTGAAGCCTTCTTATTTACCGTATTTAATTCAAACTGGGCTAAGGTGAACATCCTAAGATTTCCTTCCTAAAGCAGGTTTTTCTGTCTGAATGTCTTGGGCAGGAAAGGGGGAGGGTCAAAAGTTTTTTTCTGAGTCTTATTTCTTAAAAACCAGCTTAATATCAGGATCCATAAGGCAGCTTCAGAATGGCAAAATTCTGGTCCTCTTCAGTCTTTAGGTCTCAGCGTCCTGTCGTCACTACCTCTAAGCCTGTCGTGACCACTGAAAAGAAACTGCCATTCCAGTTGCCTCGTAGTCCAAAGTGTGCTCCCAAGAGCTTGGGGCCGGGACCCAGGAGCCCAGGGATCTGGTCCTGGCCGGAGCGGCCTTGGGCAGCTCATTCAGGGGTTTTAATTCCACTGCTTGTAAAATTAAAGATTTGGATGACAGTTCCAGGATTTCTTTCCCACCTCTCCCCCACACAGAAAAGTGGTACCCCAGTTGTTTTAAAGTGGGAAAGCCTTTATTTTGCTGAAGGTTATATAATGTGCAACCCCCTTAACTCATACTTCAGATCTCCACTTAATGTCGCTTCCTCGGGGAGGCCGACCGTGACCCCCAGGTGAGATACGGTTTCCAGCACAGGTTTTGTTTTAAATCAGTGTTTTCTCGTTCCCATGAGACTGAGAACTCTGAAGCAGCACCCAAACGGTTTTGTGCACCACAGGTCCTGCGTATAGGGGACACTCAGGGTACCCGTGTTGACCGACTGAACGAGCTGCGTTAGGCTGTAGGGAGGGTGCAAAGATGGCTATGTGTCTTTGCCCTCAAGGCTCTTAAGATTACCTTACCCTATTTCTCTTCTCTCCTTCCACCATCCCACTTTACACCCCAAATAATGCTGCAAGAAATTAAAACAAAAGCCCTGGGTTCTGGTCATTGATCTGATCATTAGGTGTGGATCAAAACCCTTTCCTCCACCTTTCTAAGTTCTGTCTGGGCTAATAATCACATCAACATGAGACAGATTAACAGGAGAAAATGTCCAAAATTTATTATGGATATACATGTGGGAGAGGTTTATATGCCATTTTGGACAAAGAAAAAGGAGCAAGGGTCTGGGATTTCAAAGAGAAAGCAGGTAATTTACAGGTAGATAAGAAAGAGCAAACATGTGGTAAAAAGAAATTCTTACTGGGCAACCCAGAAACAATGGGATACAGGGAAGCTCAACAAACAGGCCTTGCTAGAGATTTCCTTGTCTGCCACATTGTTTATTTTATGATGCTAAGGTGATGTTCTGTTCCTTCAAGCAGGTTTTCTATCAATTCTTTTATTCAGGTGAAGGGGGAAGGTCAGAATTTCTTTCTGAGTCTTTTGTTTCCTAATAATTAGATTAAAATCAATATCCCATAAGTCACATTTTGGGGTGGCAAAATTTTGCCTCCCACTGATGCAGGACAGGGCAAATTCCCCCGAGTGGGGAGAGACCAAGCCTTGCACTGAGAGAAGAAGAGGGGCCTTTGGCGGAGAGTGTAGAAAGAACTCAACACACACACCAAAGTTAGAGTCAAAGGAAAGCGTATTGGGGAAGTGGGGGGGTAACACTCCACAGAGTGTGGTCTCCTCTCAGAGGCAGAGAGTGAGAAAGCCTAAGAGAGACTCAGAGGGACAGAGACAATACAGACGAGGACAGTGAGAGACAGAGTAAAGGCACTGAGAGGGACCTGCAGTGTTCAGGGAATCCAGTTTATATATTAATCTTTAGTTCCTGTGAGTTCCAGTTTAAAGACTTTGCCACCCATTTCCTTTGATATGGACATACAATGAGGAAGGAGGAGAGTATGTGGTATAAATAGGTAAGAATATGTAGTGTGTAAGGCCTGCTGGCAGTTCCCAGCCTTTAATCCGTGGGTTCCCTATGGTTTTAGCCATAGAGAATGAACAATTTTATTTTGTATAGGGCAGCCACTTGAAGACTCCGTTTTTCCTGTTTCCCTTTTGCAAGTGTGGGAAATGGGTTGTTAGCAATCCCAGTAGAAATCTTCCTTTGTTCTGCAGGTGTCCTGGTGGCCTTGGCTGCAGAGATAGATGATCAGCACATTGCAGTCTCTGAATGTAGCTTGATTAGTTCCCTTGCCTCCTCCCTACATTACCACCTCAGGTTTTCATTTTCCTCGGTTGGACTGGTCAGTCTTTTGTCACAGAACCTTTGAAATGAAGCAGGGCCCAGGAACGGGATTATAGAAGATAGTACATAGAATGGAAGTGGTAGACAAAAAAGGAGGAAAGAAAGTGAAAGAGAGGAGGAAAGAGGAAGAGAAAGAAAGGGGGAGGGGAAGAGAAGCGGGGACTAGAGGACAATAAGAAGTGAAAACATGGGCTTTGTCTTTTTAATTAATTTGCCTGTAAAGGTTCTTTTTTGACTGCCAGGCTTTACAAGCAATGACATGTTTCTTAAAAAGAATTCTTAATCTGAAGTGTTGAGTAATGGCACAAAGAGTTTGTCACCAAAAGGTGATTGATTACATACCTACATAAAGTTTACTGGACTGGACTCCAGAAATCTCTCTGTTTTAAAAACTTTAAAGGCACCAGTTTTCAAAACAAGTGTCACGTTCCTGTAAATCAGTATAGCTATCAATACAGGCAAAAGCCAGAGCTAGCCATTACACATTTAAACAGTGAGGAGCCGTTTGATTTTAAACACCAAGCCTAGTCTAGAAGCGGGGAGGGAAGGGCAAGAATTCCTTAGGTTGGAGATGTGATGGTGGGTGTCGTCAGCCAGGTACTGGAGGCCTGAAGGGAAGCTGATTGAATTACAAGATAAAACTCCTTTTGGTCTCATTGAGTTTGCAATTTGCAGGGGAAGTGGGTTAGGGGAGTTTTACTAATTAAGTTTCGGTTAAAAGCAGGGAATCTCTACCTTCAAAAAGCCAAAGCAGCCTCAGCTTATCTTGAGAACAGGTATAGATAGAGAGTATGAGTAGGCGAAGTCTCTTTTGACCTTTATCCCTAGAGAGTTCAACTTTAATGACAAAGGACAGCCTTCCCTTGCATAGTTGTCCTTGCTTCCCTTTCTTACCAGCACTGTGGACACAGAGGGTGTCAGTAGCCTGCCTTTATGCTTGATCAGATTGGGAGCTTAAACCCCAGTCAGACTGTATCCCTCTGAAAGCCATTGCAGGAAAAGAAGAATGACTAAAACAATCACATGATCTCTCTTCTTTATGACAGGGAAGGAATTTTAGCCAAGAATGCGAGATGTGCTTATGGGCTTTGTGCCTACATTGTACAAATCACTCACTCACACACACACACACACACACACACACGTAAGTCCACTCGGCTTGCTCACTTGCCTAGACAGAGACCGTAGTAGGTATGCCATGTTGGCCAAAGGCCAGGAAATGACTGTTGACGAGTATCAAAGCCATAGGTCTCATGTGTCTCACTGGACAATATTAATTGGTCACTCCTTCATTTATAAGAATATATAGAACAAAGGTAATATATGGGACTACGATGCTTTCCTATCTGATGTCCCCTGGCTAGTTCCAGAGAATGTCAGCTATAAGCTGTCTCTTTGATTCCTAGGGATGCGCCTCTTCCTAGACCTGGCAGGAATAAATACCATTTTAACAAAGTCCTTTACAAAGCAAATCCCTTTGTTTTTAGTGGAAAGCCTCTCTTTAAGTCTCAGCTATGCCACTTCCCAACTGTACAACTTGGGCATGCTATTTAATCTCTCTATGCCTCATTTTCTTCCTCTTTACATGGAGCTAATAATATTATCTTGTAGGATTCTTGTGAGAAGTAAATAGGATCACCTAAAAAAAGTACCTGGCCCATAGTGTGAATTTCAAAATCGTTATTGTTTTTAATACAATAAAGAAACGTTTCAGCCTTTTTTTTCTCCTTTGCCCCTCCTGAATTAGAAACATCTCATTTGGTACTTCTCCATGTCGGGGTCTGTTCTGGTGTGGAGAGAAGAGAGCAGAGCAGAGTGCAGCAGAGACGACTGGGCAAGAATGGAGTGATGGAGGCCTATGCCCCTCTTCTTCCACTCCCTCCTGTTCTATTGCTCCTTCTGGTGTATCGTACCACTCCTTTGCCTCTTGATGGCTGGATACAAAACTAGGTGCCATACAAAAAGGAACACAAATTCAGCTCTATCCTCCAGGAAGTGGTCATCAAAGTTCCAGGTTCACTTCCTCCTGTTTTCCAAGTACTTTACATGTACTTGCTGTTCAGTTTAAAATCCTAGCTCAAAGCTACCACATGAACTAATGCCTGACACAGAGCAAGCACTTTAGGAACATCAGTGGCACCAGATACCTTGATCATGGAAGACAGAGGTAGTCGTCAAACCATTTGGCTCTTAGAAGAAAACACTTTTAAAATGTCAAAGAGCGGGTCAAGTATCAACTTTCTGAGCCATCCATTCTCAGGACGTTCAGGTTGGAGAGGAAAGGATGTGAATCCCTGGGTTTGGACAGAAGGGACAAGGGAAGGGAAACAGGAGATTTCCTGTCCATCTCCACTGTGCAAGAGCTGTCAATACAAAGTGGCTGAGTAGCATGGCCAGGACCTTGAGCTTCTGTAGCCCTAGTTTCCTGACCCACGAGATAGGGGTGATAATCGACTATTAAGTTAATATTATATATATATACACACACAGCACATGGCTTTATGGCTTGGCATATAATAAGCACTCAATAAATGTGAGCTGTGATTAGCTCGTGAATAACACCTGGATACTCAGCCAATTAGACTTCTCAGTCTCACGTAACTTAAACTTTATCACCTGCCCCTGATGCTGTCCATTGCTCACCTGTTGACCACAATGAGTGGGGAGAAGGTTCTCTGTAGCTCTGGTTAGCCTCAACAGTGCATAAGTTGGAATTAAATGACCCATTTTTAGAGTTCACAGATATTTTTCTGTTATTATCATAGGTGAGAGAGAGAAAGCGTATGACAAGCAGGCACATAACATGATGAGCAGGCATCTTTCTGGTAATGATTGCAGAATGGCACTGTATATATTTTTATCTTTAACATGAATTTATATTTTATCATTTATTTGTCTCTCATCAAAGCAATGCTATATCCTTCATTCTGGTGAATGTGGGGTGGCTCGCATTGTTTTCTTTCACAATAAAAAAGTAAAAGAATGTATTTGAATTATAGTGTTTTATTTTATTTTTAATTTAATTTTTATTTTTAAATTTTTTTTATCAGAATTCATTTTTATTTATTTTTAAAATTTAAATTATAGTGTTTTAAAAGCAGGACAATTCAGGATCATCTAATCTACCCCCTCACTTTACAGATGTGGAAATTGAGGCTCCAGGTATTAAATGAATTCTCTGAGTGGCAGAAGGACAGGTGTCCCAGCCCTAATTCAGGGCCCTGAATATGTGGTCTCTTGGTTTATTGTACTTTCAAAGTGACTATGGACATGAAATGATTTGAGAGCTCTTGTTTTGAAATGTAAGGGTGGACATCTGTGTGGAAGATTCGCAAAGTAGACAACAAAACCTTTGACCCGATCTCTTCCTGTCTTTGGCACAATATCCCCTACTCTCCATAGAAAAAACACATCTGTCTATTATGCAAAAGAGACACTGATGACAGAATGAAAAGTTCCTGTTTTTCCGTTCTGAGGATAACTCCCCCACAAACTGCCCTTAGAGACACGTTGTGATCAAAACAGATTTAGATCCTGAGCTCCATATGTGGTCCAGGGGACTGACTGAAAGAATATTTCATGGTGGAACCTCACCCTCTAGGAACTACAAGAAAAGGTCAGATCTGCAGAGTACAAGGCCTGGATGGTACTGAAGAGATTTTCTCAAGGATAATTAAGTGATTTTTTTCATTCTTGTACCCAAGTAAAATGGTAAGATATGTGTAGATAAACAAGAAGATATAAAGTATTTTGAGAAAATAGACATTCAAGGTGTAACAGCAGCTGTTCAAACCAAGATTCAGCAAATTCTAGAATCATCCAGACTACACTAAATTTTTCTTTCAATCTATAGATTATCTTAATAGTTCAGATCCGATATTTGGCATCTCCTTTTTTGTTTAAAGCCAGTAATAACTTATTTAGCAACTGCTATGTGCCAGACTCTGAAATAAATGCTTTTCATGAGATCTCATTTAATTCGCATAGCACTGTGAGGTAGATGTGATTTTCTTCGTTTTATTGATAAGGACACGAAGGCTCAGGAATCAAAATAAGCAGATTTGCGGGGGGTGTTTGGCAACGTGTTTCTGTTCCCTCAGAGGAAAGTTTTAGGCAAACACCAGGAAAGGTTGTTCATCCAGTTGCTGAACCAAGTAAAGCTTTCCTATCAGAAGATCAGCCTGTTCTACCTGGCTAGCAGTACCCTAGAAACTCCAGCCATTATGAATTTTGAAATTCTGAATTTTGCCTATTAAAGCAGCCTTTCCTTCCCTAATCCTCCCACAGCCACTTGGTGTATAATCTATGGGTAAAACATATCCTCTGGGTGAATCTGGTTGTCCTTGAGAATTTCTTTTTCTTCCTTCAGTTCCTTCATTTTTCCCTTACACCAAAAGCCACCCTCTCTTCGTGGCCCGCTTCGCCTCCCACAGGTTGCTAGGAATGAACTGAGAATAGCATGATTGGCTAGGCCTTGTCTGACACCAAGAGGCACACCTGTAAATAAATGTCCCAACTTAGTATGTGAACTCTGTGATTGTGTTTTATGTGCTCCAAATAATTTCTGGGTCCGAGATGGATTGCATAAATCCAGAGGCAGTGTAAGTCTTGACACTCACTAATGACTATGCTGTTGCCTAAACCTTGTAAACTTCTGTTTGGGAAGTGCTTTCAGAACTAATTTACATTCCTCAGATACAGGTCATTCTCCTTCTTTAGTCATAATAAAGCAAAAGACATAAAGTTTCAAACACATTATCTCGCCAACCACACCCATCAGATAGGCTTAGCATATCTGATGCATAAGGAAATTGAGGTTCAAATAGGCTGTCTTGTGTTCAAGATCAGCACCAGCAAGTGTCATTTAGAATCCAGATTTCTCTAACTCTGAAGTCCATGCTCTGAACTGCTATATTGTCCATTTTTTTAAAAAAGGAAATAAATTTATAGAAATGTACCCACCAGCTTTGACTCCAAGTGAGTTTTGACTTTTGAAAAATCAAACCCACCTGATCTCAAAGAATGAAGATTTGCCACCATTTAGGTCATGCTGATAACACTGCAGGTTCTGAAAACACTTCCAAAAGATACAATCCAGAATGCCTGATGTTATACATAATTGCATCAATGCAGTATGTATGGCGTACCATCTTAGACTCATTTGAAGGTGTAACTTGTGTTGTTGCTGTTGTTTTTAAGTCTTGTTAATGTTGGCCTGTGCTTATATTTTGTGAAATGTGAAGAGTCTGAGTGATTATTGAGATGAATCTTCAAACGCAGTTATAACACTCAGCATTTCTATAGATGGTTACCTTTCTCCCCATGTTAACTATTCAGGATAAATTTGATTTTTAGAGGAGCTCCTTATTTAAATTATATTCTCTTCAAAATTTGCTCCTCTATTTAAATGTTCAGTGCATGTTATGATAGCCAGCAGCTAAACAAGAATAATTATCACGCTTAGGCATAGCTGCAGAGCTGCCTCTGCTTGATAATTTTTTAAGGGGTTCATGCCTTATTGTACCTTTTTATTGTCTGCTTTATTGGAAAATGTCCAGTTTTAGCTAGATTTCCCTTTCTTCATTTCCCTAAGAGCCAATGAGTTGAAAATGCCATTGTTTTTTCTAATGTGATGAGTATCGAGGCAGAGCCAGCTCTGGGATGTCAGGAAGCACATAGTTTTTAAAAAACAATACCGAAATCATAAAAGGAAGAGGACTGAGTTTCAAGAATGTAAAATTTCTTGTTGTCACAGTGTGAGTGATCAAGCTGTACTTCTGTGCTTAGTGCTATATATAAGAGTAGAGAGAGAACATTAATATAGAGAGAACAAAGGAAAGAATCAGGATTCTTTGGTTGCATGCAACAGAAGTAGACTCTGGCTATAGAAATTTAAAAAGAGAGTTTGTTAGAAGAACGTGGGGTAAGGGGGGAGAGTGTGCTGACAGAATCGAAGGGAAAGCTGAGAAATCAAGCTGAAAAGCCAGAATCAAAAATCACAAGAGCTAGAACAGCATTGGGGTGCCTGGCAAGGATTTGCAGATGGTTTCTTCCAGTGCTACCATCTTGATGAATGAGCAACAACCATTTTCAGTTTTGTTTTCATTTTCTTAACAAGTCAAATTCCAGGGAAAGAGCTTCGCAGTGGCTTAGCTTAGTTCACGCGGCTACAGGAAGTCAGGGGACCTTGACTGACAGTCTTGCCAGTCATTCTCTACTGAGGCAGTCCCTGAAAAATGCACTTTAAACAATACCCCAGAAGTACTAACTATAAAAGAAAAGAATTGATAAATTTGACTACAGTAAAATTAAGACTGTCTGTTATTCAATAGATACAACTAAGAGAGTTAAAGGCAAGCCAAAGCAGGAGAGTAAATATTTGAATCGATACATCAAACAGGGACTCATCCAGTATATATAAAGAACTACAAAACAGATGAGCATCCAATAGACAAGTCTTGAAAAGGTAATTCACTGAAGAAGATATTCCAAATGACCAATAAATATATGAAAACATGTACAACTTCATTAGTCATCAGCGAAAGCTTAATTAAAGCCACAATATGACACCACTACACACCCACCACTATAGCTAAAATGAGAATGACAGACAATATCCAGTGCTGGCAG
Source organism: Pteropus medius (assembly GCF_902729225.1). Lineage (NCBI taxonomy): Eukaryota > Metazoa > Chordata > Mammalia > Chiroptera > Pteropodidae > Pteropus > Pteropus medius. The sequence goes on along the minus strand of NW_024349797.1, from coordinate 7,905,644 downwards.
TGATGTAGAGCAACCAGAACTCTCATATACTCCAGAAGAGAGTGTAAATTGGTACGATCACTTCTCATACCCAATGACAGAATGATTCCACTCCTGGGTATATACCTAAGAAGAATACATACATATATGTACCAAAAAGCATGTATAAGAATGTTCACAGAAGCACTAGTCATAATGACCCAAATCTGGAAGCTATCAACTGTCTATCAGTATTACAATGTCACATTCACACAATTGAATGTAATATAGAAATGCAAATTAGTATACCACATGCAACAAAATGAACGAATCTCATGAATATGAAGAAGATATACTGTACAACTTCATTCGTATAAAGTTTAGAAGCAAGCAAGCTGATGTATGGTGTTAGGTACCCTGAGAGAAGAAGGGAGCTGTTAGGGACTGAGATGGGGCACAACGGGGTCTTCTGGGGTGGTGGCAATGTTCTGTCTCTTGACCTGGGTGTAAGTTATCTAGGTGTCTTTACCTCGAGAAAATTTATTGAACTTTAAATATGTGTTTGGGGGTGGGGGGAGATGTGTTCTATACTTTAATTAAGAGTTTTTGAAAAGAGAAAGAATAATGAGAGAGGAAGGCTAAAGTCCACCCATGCTGGCCCTAGAGTAACAATGCCTGGGTTTGAATTCTGACTCTGTCCCTTCCTCACTGTGTGACCTTGGGCAAGGGACATAATTTCTTTGTGCCTCAGTTTTGTCATTTGTAAAGGAAGAGAATAGCATTATCTACCTCATTGGGTTGTTGGAAGGATTGAATGAGAAAATCCAGGTAAAGTGCTTAAAACAGTGTCAGATATACAATAAGCATATACAAAAGATATACAAAAATGCACTTAGGTGCATTTTTCTGTATTTGTGTTATACTTTAAGTGGATGAAAAAGGCAGTGGTTTTGAAACCTGGTTGATAATTGGACTTAGGCAAGTTGCTTAACCTCTGTGAATTATATTTTCTTAATCTATAAACTAAAACCGATACCTCCCATAGGTTGTGATGAGGATTGATGAAAGCATTGTATGTGGAGCACCTAGTCCAGAATGAGACATTAAAATATTTCATTCACCTGATCCGCTCACTGGGGTAGAAGGTGAAAAATTGGGGCAGCCCTTTCCTGTGTTAAGATTTGGAGACTGTCTGGGGTTTGTCGCTTTGCTGGGGGAATGACCTCCTGTCATTATTGGTGCTGTGAATGGAACCTGTCACAGTGTGTCAGTATGGTGGCACAGTGACTCAGCTTCTGGGACAAAGGGCACTTCTGATTATCAGAGCCACTGCTTGACAATGTCCCACAGCCACCACCATTGGTTTCCTTTTCCTGTGGTTAGTCATAGCCACACCTGCAAGTTGGGGTGCAGTTCCTGAGCCAGGTGTGCACTCAGTAAGTATTTACTGAGTGTCTGCCAAGTGCCAGGTGTTGTTAGACTTTGGAGCATGTAATAACACCTAAAAACAGGGTAAGAAGTAAAATAAAATAAAACATAGGCCTTGCCTTCAAATAGCTTATAGTCTATTAACAAGATATATGTGTTTCTTCTGAGAGCTTTTTTCCCTTTTCTCCTCTCTTCTGATATCTTCCACTCACCCAGTATATATTCTCTCATATTCTTATTCTAATTCATTCTCTCTCTCCCTCCTACTCTCTATCTCTTCTTCTTCCTCTCTCTCTTTCTCTCTCTCACACACACACATGCACACACACATGTATACTCACACATGCACGCACACATACACCCGTCACTGAACTTTACTCCATAGAAGCAGGCTAAAAGCCATTTAACATGGCCTCTATCCAACAAAAGCAATCAACTCATAGCATATATCTTCTCCTTGGCTCCCCTGAAACTATAGATGGCCATGCCTTACATTAATTATGATAACAAAAATAACCATTTATCAGGTGTCTGTTATGTGCAAGGCACTATGCCAGGCACTTGCCTATATTATGTGTAACCTCATAACATCCTGCAGGGCATCATTATCCGATTTTATAGGTGAGGGACCTGAGGCTTGGACAGTTAAAATAATTTGCAGTGTTTGTTTTGATGATTAAATAATGTAAACACCCTTCTGTGTCAATTTGTCAGTCAGTCAACTGTGCACATAAACCCATGTGGTTAGGAGAGGTTGGTACCGTGGTCACTCTTGCTGTAATTATTCTAGTTTGACTGGAAATGTCAATAAAGAGCCAGCCAGCCATGCATACTTTCTGAGCTATTGTTTTGTAAATGCTTCAGTATTCACTTACCTGCTGTGCCATCAGAAGGGATACTGAGCCTATTTCATTATCTATATTAAAATCTTGGATGCAGACACCACAGGAAGAGCCGCTGCGTATTTAGAAACTTCTGCCATTTTAGTCCTCCTCGCTGGGCTGGCTGTCTCTCAGATTAATTTAATACTTATTGCTAGTCTCTGTTCTAGAGATTTATAGACGATAGGAGTATCTGATGCAGATTAAAGTGAGTATTGCTATAAGCTGGGCACAGAGGAAGCACCTGATAAAGTGCACGTTCTGAGTGGTTTTGTAGAAGGAGGCACAGTGTAGAGTGGCTACTATTCCCACTAGTCTGAATGTTTTTGGGCCCTGTCCTCTAAGCTTCTATAAGCCTGTCTCAAACGGAAACAACCAACTCTATTTACTCCACGTTCTTATGATATATTTTGGGGTTCATGTCATGTTTAAGTGACGAAGGAGGTCAAAAGCCAGCTGAGCACCGTTTAAGATGTAGTCTTAAGCTTTTCAGCCTCAGAGAGTTACTCATATTGTTGTTTTGGTAGGTGAGACTTTCTGGAGATTGACATCACTTTACAACAGAAGTATGCTGGCAATATGACTGACACCAGTTATTTGTTCGAAAACCAAAAGCTACTATAAATCGAGCTTCTTCTGCATGTGCTTCGATCTTTACAGCTATTATTTCCTGTTCTTACAACAACCATTCATTTGTTGGATAATTACTCACATTCCACAAATGTGAGTACTCTGCCGGCATCCCAACCAGGTGTGTTTAATTTCAAATCTTGACCTCTTTCCACTCTTCCTCATTGCCTAAAGGCATTCTCGCTGCTGTTACATTGACAACTGAAATGTCAGCCCCTTTGCCTGTTTGGCTTCAATAGACTAGCTAGAATTTTCAGTCATTTCCCTTCTGGGGTTCACACAGCACTTTGTACATACCTGTCAGAGCACTTTCTGTTGTATTCTCATTGCTTTTACTGCATCACAATTGGTCGTTTCTTCTTCTAGTTGCTGAACTTCTTAAAGGCAGTAACAGTGACTCATTTTTTTTAAACCCAGCAGCTGGAAGTGTTCTGGGTTTAAATCTCGTGTCTAGTTTTGCTGACGTTATATCCTCAGCATGTGATACACTGCCTGTTGGCAAACAGTATATGCTTAGTAAATATGGAATGAATTAATGATTGAATAAATATAATCTTAGATATTATTCTTCCTCTACAGATCTTTTTCATTATTAAGACTGAGGAATAATAGTTTCTACTTTATAGGGTTGGTATGAGATTAAATGAATGAAATGAGACCAGAGCGAGCGATGGTGTGATGGTGATCTTTGAGATTCAGAGAGTGGTTTTAAGATTTCTCATGTTGCTGTGTTTAAATAGTTCACTTATGTTTATCTCTATAGTAGTATTCTAGTATATGAATATGACATAATTTGCTTATCCATTCTCCTGTTGATGGATATTTGGGGTGCTTCCAGTTCTTTTATGAATAAAGCTGCTGTGTATATTCTTGAACAAGTCTATTTGTAGATGTATTTTTCATTTCTCTTGCACACAAATGTAAGAGTAGAATTGCTGAGTCATAAGGCAGGTGAATGTTTAAGTTTATTGGAGGATGCCAAACTGTTTTTGTGAAGTGACTTTACCATTTTATATTCTTACCAACAATATATAAGAGTTCTAATTGTTCTATATCTTGTGACACTTGGTATTATTGTGCTTTCTAATTTTAGCCATTCTGGTGGATGTGTAGTAGCTCACTCTGGCTTAATTTACACTTCCCTAGTGTCTAATGATGTTGGCTATCTTTTCAGATGGTGACCATTGATATAGCTTCTTTTATGAAGGGCCTCTTTTTAAAATTGGATTCTTTGTCTTTTTATTATTGATTTGTGGGAATTCTTTATGTATTCCGGATGCAAGTCTTTTATCAGTATCATGCCTTTTAAATTTTTAAATGATGTCTTGATAAATAAATTTATGAAGTGCAATTTATTATATTCTTTTTTTTCATGGTAGTGCTTTTGTGTCTTAAGAAATTATTGTCTACCTCGAGGTTATAAGGATTTTTTTTTTAGTATTTTCTTCTAGAAGTTTTATAGTTTTGGCTTTCATATAAATCTGTGATCCCTCTCAGGTTAATTTTCATATGTGTAGAGAGAGGAAGAGTTAAAATCTTTTTTTAAAAAATATGTATGTCCAGTTGCTCCAGCATATTTTATTGAGAAGAACTTTCCTTTCCCATTAAATTTCATGGCACATTTATCAAAACTCAAATGACCATATGAGTCTACTTCTAGACTCTCTATTCTGTTTCATTTTTGTCCATCTGAAACAGCTGAAGTCTCAGAGGCCTGGCGCTGGAGAAGCCTTCTCCCTATTAGACTGAGAATGGCAGCTCTAGGCTGTGGAATAGGGACCAGGCATAGGCTGTTATTTCAAGCTGCTGTGTTTTATTTTCGTGGAACAGGAAGTCATTATCTGGAGAGTCACAAATCCTTGAGAGTTCATTAACACTTCAGGAAAGGGAAATGTCACTCGCTTGCCAGCAGGTAGAGCAGGCTTTATCACTGGAGCTACAGAGCCTCCCAGGAGCCATTCAAAATAACTATCTTGTCAACTTAATCACTTTTTTTTCCTAATCACAGGTTCCTGATACAGGGTATGTTGGGGTTTTTTGCTTGCTTTTTTTAAATACTAATGTGCCTACTAGTGAATATAATTTATTTTCATAGTCTTACATTGATTATTGAATTTAAAACTTTTATCCTAAGCAAAACAACTACCCTCAAAATGAAGAAATAAATGTCCTCTTTCTCTTCTTTCATCAGTAATAATTAGAATAGTTTAAATCGATAGCATACCATATTTCACAAATGGTATTCACATGTCTCATTTCGTCCTCATGACCATATTGTGATAGGTACACCAGATTATTATTATTATCCTTTTTAAAAGTGAAGAAACTGAGATTTAGAATTGAATAACTTGCTCAAGATGAGATAGTTCTAAAGACATCGAGCTGCAGTCTCAAGGCTGCAGCATAAGAGAGGTCAAGCTGAGGGTTGTGAATTCGGCCTCCTTGGGCTCACATCCTCGTTCTACTGCTTACCAGTCTGTGACTTTGGTTAGGTTACCTAACCTCTATGCCTCAGTGTCCCTGTCGATAAAGTAGGGATAATGGTGGGACTTACTCATGTAGGTGTCTCCAGGATCAAACAGATAGTTTCAGTGCAGCTGTAGGCAGAGCACCTGGCCTGTGCTACATGATGGTGAGCACCAGCCTTGCCACTGCTGTTGTCTGAGGTGGAAGCGATTGTGGGTCATTATATCTCTCTCTTTCCAGCTGTCTCTCTTGCTCTAAAACCTGAAATTTATGTCCAAAGTCACCAGAGTACTCCAGACACACTCCAAAACTCACCGAGGGCTCTGTGGGCTTAGAGAAACTAATCCCAAATTAAATACTTTGAAGAAAAACTAACACCATAAAAGTAGCTTCCCCCTGTTGAATTTTGCCTGATACTGACGATTATGTGGTGTTTTCTCCTCTAAAACACCCCCTTTTTTTCTTAATCGTAACTAGACATCTTAAGGTTTTAGATAGTTACATTCTTCCTCTTGAAATATTTTTGGGTCTACGGCTATGCCACCCTGAATAAGCCCGACCCCGTCTGATCTTGGAAGCTAAGCAGAGTTGGGCCTGGTTAGTACTGGTTAGTACTGGTTAGCACTGGTTAGTAGACCACCTAGGAAGACCAGGTGCTTTGGCGTAAAAAATAAAAAATAAGGGATTGTAAGATGACAAGGTCCTTGCAATCTGTGGATTGCCTCACCTAAACTATATATATATATTTGGGGGGAGGTGATGGGGGAGGACTATTCTTTATTCACTAACAACTTTTATCAAATTCATGATGACTATTGTATTTGCCACAATCTCCTCTTTGAAGATAGGATAGAAATTCCTGTGCTGTACAGTGCATGCTCTTGAAAAGTTTTTGAGGAAACAAACCTCTGTTTTATGTTGAGTAACCTGCCCTAAAACTTGTTAAGTTTCTTGCTTAGAGGTGGGCAGATGATTCTGTCTACGTTCTTTGTTTGACTTCTCACATATATGCAAATAAGAGGAGGCAACAAGTAACCACGCCTCCCAATATTCTGTGTGTCTAGCTGCAGAGGAGACTCTACCCCTGGGAAATGCTCTCCAGGTAGGACACAAAGGTTACTATTTTAAAATGATGGCAGCACCTTTGTCAACATTTCACAGTATATCACAGGCAGGCAAGAAACTTCAGACTTGGGAATAGAAGTCCTGATCGATTACCTCATTTCTGTCTACTGAAACCCTTGACTTTAAATGTCAACAGGAGTCACATTTACTTCATGAGACAAATCATTAGCATTGCTCATTCCTTTATCCAGTATCATACTTTCTTATGACTTCATGTATCCTGCACATCTCCACTGAGGCAGCTAGACATTGCATATATGTACTGGAATTAATATGTTTTCATGCTCTGCTCTTCGAGCTCTATTAGCATACATAAAGCTCATACTAAGAGCTTGGTCAGATATTGCCAACCACCACTGACACTTACTGTCTTCCACATTGCCTGTTTTGAATGTTGTCCCATGAAAATTCTCATCTAAGAATGCTAAGCAAAAAATGTAGTCTAAAATTGTATATGCAGAATGGTCCCTACTCTGTAGGTAAGTGTTTATGAATGTGTATGTGCAGAGTGAGACGGCCTGAAGGAAACACACTGTAATGGTGACATCAGTCATCTCAGGTAGCAGCAAGATTCAGGTGCTTTCTAATAGTCTATATGTGTTTCTGTACCTTCCAAATTTCCTGAAGTACAACTTATTTAAAATTATCAAAAAGTTTCATCTTCTTGACATTTATCGAAACAAATTGTTATTTATTTTAGAGCTTGGTGAATGGAACGTATGAATTCACATGTGAGTGCATTAGATTCACTGGGCCTTAAATCTTGAGTTTTCCCCAGCTGAGGAGAAAAACACTCAACTGTGATCCAAGGGACAGTTGGAGGACAAGTCACTAAAGTGGTATCTGCCAGTTCAGGGTGTATAAAGCTATGAGAGTGTTTTGGCCCTCTACTTGCTCCCTCTTCTCTAGTTACTTATTTCATTTCCTTTCTCAGAAACACTTACAGTCTCTGGGAGACTTTTGAAAATGCCATGACCTCTTTAATATGTGAAATGTATGTAACTCAACACACAAGTTTTGGTTTAATGTATCTGTAAATAAGTCTTTATTCTAAGACTGCTTTCTGCATTTTTATGGTCTTCTAATTCTAAAATGCAATAACTGCCCACGTAGGACCCATTCAAATAGCCTGAGGAATTCTAAGACTCATTTGGGACCTAAAACTACCTCAATATCTGGAAAGTAATTATAGACCTTACCAAACAGCGGTTGAGCACTTTCGAACGTTAGGGGCATGTTCACATGTGTTGTTTCATATTTGCTTCCAAACGAGAACAGTGATTATGATTATCCCATGTGACATTGAGGGAATGGCACAAAGAGACTCACCCAAGACCACAGCAAGTTTGTGGCAGAGCCAGGACTAGAATAAAACCTTCTGTTTCATGGCTTTATTAAAGCTCCCACAATGCCAAAACAAATGTCTCCTTCCAAGATCTCCCCAAGGGTACCTGGACTCTAAGGAATAATAATAATAATAAAAATAATAATAATAATAATAATAATAATACCACCAAATACTTATATACTGTTTGCTATGTAAATTTTATATACGTTAAATCAGTCCTCACCATAACTTAAGAGCTAAGTACTATTATTATCTCCATTTTATAGTTGCAGGAACGGAGGCCTAGTGAAATTAAGTAACTTGGCCAAGGTCACAGAGCTGGTTGGTGGGTAGAGTAGCCAGGATGTGAAGCAGCCTGGAGCCACGGTCCATAACCTTGACCACTTGACAATGTAGCAGGTCCTATCTGCTTCCACCTATGTTTATGCCTACAGTGACCCAGGCCTAAGATGGCAGTTCTTCAGAAAAGAGCCTTAAAATTCCTTCCCTGCAAACTTACAGTGTTTGAAGTATGTGTCTCGCATTATTTAAGCAATAAGAATACTGTTCTTTTTCCGTGTGAAAAGAGCAAGAGAGAGTAGAGAGGAGCAATAAAACTGAAATAGTTTTGCTCAATAGCAGTTCGGAAGATTCTAGGGACTTATATTTTCTTATGATTCCTTCAAAGATCTTTTCATCTACCTCCTGCTTGGCTGCTAAGGAGCTTGAATTGCCAACAACAGAAGCCAGCTTTACTAACTTTAAGCAAAAGGAATTTATTCTTAAGGACATAGTAATATACTGGATCAGAAGAAAAGCTGAAAACTCGGGCTTCAGGAAGTTGATGTATCAGCTTTTACTGTATTACAAACCATCTTGAAAACAAGTGGTCCCCCAAATAACCATCTGTTTAGCTCAAGATCCTGCAAATCAGCAATCTGGGCAAGCTTGAGCAGTGCCCACTCTATGCTAGGCTGAGCTGATCTCTTAGGGTCCGCAGTCATTGCCTGGTTGGCTAGGGTGCCTTGCTTCTCCTCCACACGGTCACTCCTCCCTCTGGAGGCATGGTGGTCTCTGGGTTCCAAGTACAGCAAAAGAGGGCAAGCCCCAGTGCGCAAGCACTTTTCAAGTTTCTGTTTGTGATGTGTTTGGTCTTGACTAAAATAAATCACGTGCTCTAGTTCAAGATTCAGTATGGAAGGGGACTACCCAAGAGCATGGATAGAGAAAGGAAGAATCTGTGGCCATTCTTGTTATCTCCCACAGATGGTCAAGGAACTTGGCAGCCTTAAGGCTCATGTCAGCAAGGACTAATGTGCAGGCTCTTCAGGGTGCCCCCATCTGAACAACTCAGCTTACAGCACTTTCCTGCATCGGAGTCAGTCCATTAAAGATTTGCAACAAGAATCTGGCTTTGCTTGGGTTGTAAGCATCACAGGTGGAGCATCTTGATTGACAATCCATGAATGGTCCAATGAGCGGGGAGAAGTTCAATTGTGAAGTTGTTACCCAAAGTAGTAGAGGAAGGATGCGGGGCAGGTAATACCATATTCCTTCCCTCTATATGGTTCATTATATTGACTTTATCCTTCCCCTCTGAACCATGTGGGTTGACTTTATTGAAAGCAAAAGTAATAGTCGCAAGCCATTACTTGAACAACAGGAGATTTAAAACATTTTATTCAAAAGACACTTACTGTAAAGCTCGTGATGACCGTGGGATAGCTCAAGGTCTCACAGACGTTCCCTCTTCCTGTCATTGCTTTGTATTTGTTGGGCACCAAGAATATAGCCAAGAAAGGGGCATGAAAAGACTGGTGTTCTGATAGAGAGGTCGCATAATCCTTGGCCCTGGCAGCAACTTCAACAGTTGTTTGTTTAGGTCAGTTTCAAAATTTATGCAAAATTGGAAGACTGGTTGTAAAACTTACTGGGAAGCAAGGAGGGGTGGTGGTGAAGTCACGTTTAACTAGATTCCAGGCAACAGGGAAAGCCTGAGATGAGTTGTCAGCATGGCCACCAGCGAGCTGGGGCACTTAAGATTAAATTATTGCCTAAATAATACCAGAGTTTAAGGGAATAGTAGATCCTTCTTATTTGCTAAATTACCTTTCCCTTTGGACTGACAACTAAGACCTTTTTTTTTCTGGTTACAGTAGCCCACTCTTACAAAGGACAGAGAATAGGTGATATTTTTGTGAACCCATGCGAAGTATTTGAAATATACCCAGTATACTAAACCAGTTTTCTCCAAATGTTCAGTTATGTTTCTCCAAAGGTTTGACCATGAGACTCTATTAATTTGTAAATTTATAAATATGCTATATGACAAATTTTTTTAGTTATAAATATACTAGGTACTTTAGCAAATGTTTTATAACATATAAACAAAAATTAGAAATGTTTAAAAGATGGGTTAAAAGGTGAACCAAAAAAAAGAAGTTTTTATATTTTCTTCCCATATCCCATGGCTCATCCTGTATGCCACTTTGGGGGCTACTTATCTGGAATTCTAAAACATCTTAGACCTGCCCAATAATTATAAAGGCAATTCTTAGTACCAGAGGGATAATAGAAATGTTCTGTCTTCACCAGTATACTCATGACTTGACACTTCCCTTATGTGGTAGATTCCAGTGCTGCTTTGTTACAGTCACAGTGGCTTTGTGAATGCACACTCTCATGTCCCTTGTAATTCCTGAGCCTTTGTAGATTTATCGCTGAAATAATTATGGAAATATTTGGACTCATGGAATCATAACCTAGGACAAACTTTTTTCTCTTTCCATCCCTCTCTCTTCTTTTCACTCTTCTTTCTCCTTTCCTTTTTTCTCCATCAGATTGATAATAATATAACGTCAAAGGCATTCTCTCTTCCCATATTCTCCCCCTCTCCTCTGCCTTTTGCTTCCTTAAGAATTCTGAAATAAGAATATTTGCACTTTTTTTGTGATAGCTAACATTTATTGAGCAGTAAGCCAGTTAAATTCAATGTTTGTTAATGATCTCATTTATTCTCACAACAACCCTATGAAGAATTGAGAAATACTGAGGTTTGGAGAGGGTTAGGTGACGTTCCCAAGATCTTATAGTTTTCTAATGGCAGAGCCAGGGCAAAATGACTCCAATGCCCAAGCTTTACCCTCTACTGCCCACAGTGGCACAAAACAGGCAGTAGAGACCAGCGTGGGGCCAGGAACTCAATCCAGCACGAGTACAAGGCACTTTTAAGCTAGCCTTTCCCTTATGGGCCCTGTTTCCACCTAGGAGACACTAGTGAATATGTGCTGGACCCTGTGGATGCTGTAGCAAGTCAGGACAAGTGCTGAGTGTATGGATCATCTGGAAATAGCTTTTTATTCTCTGTTTTCCTGTAGATTACCAACTTTATGAGGTTTCTGAAAAATTTGAGAGTTTCAGGAGTATGAACAGATCCCTGCCTGCTAGAACAAATCTGTTGTTATGCTAGAAATTAGTTTTCCTGCTTTTTTAAGAAATTATCTTAACTTGATATGTTTACAGTTTATAAATTGCATCTACCATTAGTCTGTAAGACTGTCTCCTTTGATCTTGGTAACTAAAAGGGAGCTGGACAAGTACTGAAATAAAATCAAATTACCAACTCCAAATTCAATTGAAAAGAAGTGGCTTACAGCATGCAGGAGCTGTTTGGTTATTTTGTTGTCCTTGGTGGAAAGTCTGCGTAAAGAGTCATGAGCTTTGAGCAAAATAGGTGAAAGGGAATCATTTGTAAAGATCCTTTGAGCTTCCAGGGATTGCCCTTAACCTTGCTATGGGTACCCTTAGCCCAACTGATTGTATACCCTGCCCCAAGTTAACATTTTGACTGTCTCCTGGAAGTTATACTATAAGCTAGCAAAGTTAACAAATGGAAGATAAACAGGCTTGATACAGACTCAGTCGGAACACCTGTTCTTCTCATCCTCAATACACATATACACAAGTATATGTGTGAGAACCCCCATTTCTGTTTCTTTGCCCTTACCATGGGCCTCTTAACCAAAGCAACTTTGGAGAAGTTGCAGTTCTCACCACTAAGGTTCAGAATGATCAGACTGAATCTGCTCTACAGGAAAATGGCTCTACTATATAACTGTTTCAGGACCGTGAAGGGAAAGAAGACATTGCTGTATGTACTTAAAGTATATAAGCCCATCAGGGTAAGCACACTTCCAAGCAGCTGAGACTGGTGAGGCTCCCAGGCTACACTCCCAGAATGAGTGGGCATGGGCCTACACCGTGGTCCAGGTGGTCCATGACCCAGGCAATGGCCATCAGACTCATAAGTATATACAGAGGATGATGAGTCCCAGCTCTTCAGGGGCATATACTGATTGGTAGGACATTGATAACAGTTAAAAGTTGACTGATATATTCAAGGGAGTAGAGAGGGAGATGACAGAGCCATTAGTTAGATGGAAACTTCTAGGTTAACTTTATTTGGTCAATTTGATATCCTCTCTGAGGCATAGCTGTTTTCCGTTACCAGCATAACCAGGAGGATAATCAAGCCCTTATCCTTGAGTGCCCCCTAAAACTTAGTAAATCTGATTCTTTTCTGTGTCTCTAACTATTACAGGTAAGAGATGTAACTCAACACACAAGTTAGTAAAGGTAGTGAGGTGAGTCTTTACCTCCTTGGAAGTTCCAAGACTTGGGGACTATCTTACAAAGTCTGAAACCTGAATTTATCTGCTCGCCCAAGAGTGATGAGGCTCTTAGCAATTGACATCTCTGACCAAACGTAAGAGCTGGGTTCAGTTCCTTCTAACTCCACTTTAGGGTGTACTGATTCACCCTAGTCCTTCACTAAAGTCCAGGAGCTCGACTATTCCCCCATCCCCTTAGGGGTCCAAGGGTTTTTTGGGTCTTACAAGCATCCTGGGTTATTGCTGGGGTGTATCCTCACATGGTGACCAGGCGAATAATGAATAAGGATGTAGAGGCACACATGAGTGAAACTTTCACTGTGGCCGTGGGACAGGCAGTCCTGATGAGTTACCTGTCATGCTTACAGTCAGGGCTGGGGACCATAGGCCTGCCACTGTTTCTGGAAACTTGCTCAGTGCCCCTCCAGGCAGTCCTTCTCCAGCCCTGGAACTTCCTGAGCATAAAAACTGCTCGAATCAGAGTCAGGATAAAGACACCTCCACCTCTTTTTTCCCTTGCCTCTATTCTACATTCCCCTTACCGTAACTTCTAGATACTACTCCTTCTCATCTAAGCTCCTGAACCAAAAGAGCCCTTTCTGCTTCTTGTCATACTGTAGAAGAGTTTGGTGTTCCATCAAGCAGAGCTTCACAGGCCATCCCAAAGGGCCCAAGCCCTAGAAACCCTTCTTTGTTCTCATTACCTTTAGTGGGCTTGGAAATAGTTGAGGATGGAAGGGAAATACAGGAGGATTTTTGCTAATGTCAATAACAAATAAAACACAGATTAAATTCTCAGAAGACCTCATTACTAGTTAAGTGTTTGACATACCCTGATATATAAAATGTTGAGATTAATTTATTCAATGGAATGCTGATTTTTCAGTTTAAATGCTGGAATTGCTCCCTGCCTTCTACCTCTGCTGGGAAACTAGAGTTGGCCTGTCATACCACAGCAAGGTGTTACACTATTATAGAGATCCTGCCCGGATGGGATCTGGAGAATAGAGCTTTCATCTAAGATAACATGAGAATCTGATATCAGAAAGGCAAATTAAGCCAGGTAACTAATAAGGCAGTTGAGTGGAAGTTGTTAGAGGAAGAAGCCAAATGCAGAGATCTAACGATTGAGTACTGGGAAGACATAGGCAGTTGGGCAATGGTGGAACAGAAGCAGAAGTATGAACCAGAGAGAACAGATTGGTGAGGAACAAACAAGATATTGGGGATGTTCCTGGGCCATCCTTCAAACTAAAGTCCAATGCTTGCTTTTCTGAGCAAGAAGGGAGCTGGCAGGGGAAGTTGGACCAGTCATTTGAAGAAGGTACTTAATACTACTTCACAGGGCCTCCTAGCAAGTAAAAACCAGAATCTAGTGTCAAATGTTCTTGGCAGGGATTCTGTCAAGTAATGGTAAGTGGCAATTTGATGAATTGGCTTCTTCAGTTTGGGGATATCTCTGACCAAGTAACTTTACTAGTGTGAAAGCATCCTCTCTCCAGGACCATGCTAGACACGTGAATAGACTCAGACCCTCTGTCTCTTCTTTTTAGCAGTGTATGTGATAACTAAGTAGGTCCCAGTTGATTTTACTCAGGTTAGAAGCCCCCTTCATAAGGCTCAGGTGAGTAACGCCTTCACCTATACACCAGTGCACATTGGGGTGGCCTTACTCAACCTGATGCCCCAAAGCTTCCCTGTGTGAGCAGATGTTAATCCTTGTTTAGTTGACTTCTTTTCCCCACTGAGCAATGTTCCTAAAAAGCTGTATGTCGCTATAACTTTCACCATTCTCAAAGGTACTGAGAAAAATTAACTAGATTTCAGCTTGGTGAACCTGCATTAAGAAAATACCGGAGTTAATGAACATTAAAAGCAGGACTTGAATTTTAATCTCATCTTGGGCCGTTTACTTAAACTCACTGAGCCTCAGTTTTCTCAGCAAAATGAAGGGGCCAAGTTTTATTATTTCTAAAATCTCTTCAAGCCCCCAAATTCGGTGATCTGTGTTTCTCTTTTCACTCTACAGATCCTTCTACAAATATTTAAGTGCCTACTGTGCATCCGTGGCTGGTTATATAGTTTTAAGTATATCTTCTTGTATAACAGTGACTGCTATCTCATGTTGAGAAAACCGATCTAAGAATATTTGTTCTTACCACTGCTAATAAATTTGAATAAACAGCTGCAATAAGTTTTTTGCATTTGTCATTAACAAATTAGAGTAACAAATGGGGAAAGAAGATGGCAGAGTATCTGCTGTATTCAGAATATAGAGACTCTTAATTTTTCCCTCCGGGATCTTACTTTTTCTTCAGTTTGGTGGCTTTGATTACCGTTGCAGTCATTACTTAATCTTTCAAGAACTTAAAATAGATTGTGGTTTAGCATTAGAAGAATCCACCGTTTCTCTTTAGATGGCCTCAGTAAGGACACTACCTAGGAGGCTCACAGGCACTCCAAGTCCTCCCTGTGGTATGGTAGGACGGCCTAATCTTTATGCATGACTTTCATTCGGCAGCAGCCCAACATAATAAAAGCAATTTGGAGGTAGCAGGTGGAAGGGAGAGTAATGAAAATAATGCTGAATTTCTGGTTTTGGTTTTATTTTAATAAGTCAATAAAATGGAATTGTGAGTGAGAGTTAATTTCATTCTGAAGATAATGAGTTTTTGCCTATTTATTACTGGAGAAATTTGCCCATCTCTCCCCTCCACCCCCCCATTTCTGGGATCTGCCACACCAGTCAGAAGCGTCTTAAGAAAGACCTAACTGCTGCTTTATCAATGTGAATTCCAGCTAAGCTGTAGTTTTCTTTCTCTAAAGTTAATTAGAAGGAGTAATAAAGATATGTTTTCATCTTTTATTATTTATTTTGTAAGCAATACAACAGTTTTTAAAGAAGGAATACAGACTTAAAGTTTTTTAAATCACTTCTTATCCCACATGAGACATTTGATTTTACATAAAAATGTGAAATATTATATTCTAAAGCTTTTTAAAACATATATATTTTATGTCATGAAAATGTATCCTTCTAGTAGTAGTAGTAATAGCAGAAGTGGTAATAACTGCTACGATCTACTGAACATTTATTATTTGCCAAGCACAATTCTGCTAACATCTGTATTACATTTTGCCAGCAATCTTGTCGGGTAAGATTTAATACTTTTCTAATTATATAGATGAAAAAACTGAGATGCAGAGAAATTAAACAACTTGCCCAAAGTCACATAGCTAATGAGCTGTGGATACAGAATGGAAATCCAGGCAATGTGACCCCAAATTGTAGGCTCTTGATGTTATTCACTCAACAATATATATCATGATCAGCTTTCACGTGACTAAACATGCATCAATGGCATTGTCTTCAGAGCTGCGTGCGATTCCATTTCAGGATGTAACAATTGATATAACCAATCTCCCATTATCGGGCATTTAGGTCATTTCCAATTTTTCTATGATAAAACATTGCTATGATAAGCATACCACTCTGTATGTCATTGTATGCCTGTCTTGTTCTTTCCTTAGGATAAACACCTAAAAGTAGAATTCTTTTGAGTCTTTTATACACATTTTCAAATTGTCTTCCAGAAAGATTTCTTAACACCTCCATCAGAGTATAAATTTTCCCATGTCACCGATAATAATTATTATTCTTTCTAAGTCTTTGTCTCTGTGACCCAGGGAGAATTTATTTATTGTTTTGTAAGGTTAAACTCTTTTTTCCAAATAATTATTAGACATTTATATTTGTTCATTTGTGAATTGTCTGTTATCATCCTATTTTTTTCGTGAGAGTTTATCCATTTTTATTAAGGATACACCATTATTATATATTAAGGACATTAAGTTTTTGTCATTTGTGATGCAAATAATTTCCCCAGAAATTTTACATGCAGATAAGTTTCTTGTTTATATGTGAGTCTCAAAAACCACCTTTAATAAAAAGAGGCTAAAAAAATATATGACCTAACTTTCGTAAAAACTAGCAAAGATGTTTTTCAGTCAATTATAAATGAAGCAAAATTACGTGCTCACAAATAAGAAAGTCACTATTAATAAAGAATAATTTTTTAAAGTAGTATTCTGTAGTCCTTGGGTTCACCTCAACAAATTCTTTATTTTCATGTGAACTATCGACTACTTTTGCTTTTTATTTGTAAAGTGTCTTTATTAAGATAATTTTTCTTTATAAGTGACTTTGTAGAAAAACAAATTTTCATTTTCAGAGATATGATCTATAAACACTACCATCTCAAAGGATGAGTTTTAAAACAGGTTGTAATCATGAGAAATGAAACTTCCAATGGAGAGAAAATTTTGTAACAAAGTCATTTCATATAATTTAATGACTGTCAAAAAAATATGTAGAATCTTGAGAAATTAATTATAAAAATTTCCCTCTAAATATAAGGATACTTTGTTTAAATTGTATTATGAGTCTAATGCTTTGAAATGATCTAGGACTTGGTGTGATTTTAAGTAACTTGATTTAAAAAGAAATTTATTGGAAGAAAATTATCTTCAGTGGAGACAGAGTCCCTTTTTTCCCCCCTTCTTTTTTGGCTTGGGAGAGCAAGATCAGAAATGCTATTTTGAGGGCCAGATTCCCAACAGAAGGGAATCCTTTGGCAGTTTTGGCAGAAGGCCACCTCCAGAGGAAGCTTGTTTTGAACTAGGGAGTGGTGATGAGCTCCAAGCAAAAAGGATGCCCCTGATACAAGGGATGGGTGGGTCAATACCAGACAGTTTGGGTGGAAAGGCTACATTACAAAAACTGTAGAGCTGCTTCATTAGAAATTGATGCATTTAAGATGCACCCTTTCCCAGTTCTTTAGGGAGGATCAGTTACTGTTCCAAGGAAGTGATTGTATTTTACTCAGGGCCACACTGTTCCCATTAGCCTTAATAATAATAATAGTAACATGTTCCCTTTAGCCCTAACAACAGCAACAACAATATTAAGACAGTAGTAGTAGTAGTAAGAGTAATAGTAGTAGTAGTAGTAGTAGTAGTAGTAAATAAAATATAAATCCTACAAACAAGGATTGTTTCCTGACTCTTTCCCCTTCATTATCCAGAAAATGTCACTTAAGCATCTATAAAAATGGATTAACGATTAATTTGAAGGATAATGACATTGTTAGTTTTAAAATGCTTTGAAATCCTTTTGTGGTGCTGTACGTATAGAAAATATCTTTCGCTCATTATATTTCTGGGGTAACTGTGGATATGTATGCATGCATGCTCAAGTACTTAGCCTACATTTTCAAAACTGACGTTTTTAGCAGAGGGAATTTGCTATTGGTTTGAATAAAAATGCTTGAAGAGATGAATGGCAAGCCGGCCAGCCCATCTATGTGTAATTACATTTGCAATCATGTGTGGATTTGGTATGATTAGTTGTAATATTCATGAAGGTTTTAGCGAGGCAGTTGGAAAGCTCAACCATTTGACTATCTCTGTTTCTTTGATTCCAAATCCTGGCGGTAGAAATGGATGGAATGGTGGCTGATATCCCCATACACATTCTTCCAGGGACAGACAGAATAGAACTGCCTCACAGCAAAGTTTCTGTTCTCACTCATTCAGTCAACAAATCTTCGCTGAGTATCTACTGTATGCCAAACACATATTTGTTTTCTGTGCTATTTCTTCATCAGAAGCCACTCCTCCTTACTAATGGCCTCATTTCCTCCTTCCTCCCCACAGCCCCAGCAGACACACAGGGTCTTTATGCTACTGAAAAGGCTTGGATCTTTCCCACTTGGAAAGTCAAGTCCTGTATCTCCTTCCTTGAATGCCCTGCTATGGTGGAGTTTTATTTATAATACCTTTTTTTTCCCCCCTTAAAACTCAAGATAGCAAAGTATTTTAGAGAAGATAGAAGAGATTATGTCATGAATGTTTTCTCAAGTTACCACACACTTGTAAACATTTTAATGGGTGGATATTATTCCATTGTGTGTCTCAATTTCTTAACATTGACCCAAATTCGGTTCACAATTTGGATTTAGTTCCTTAAGTCATTGTTTATGAATATTTGTAAGACCCTTAATACAAATTGCCAAACCACTTTCAGAGAGTTTATAGCAACTTACAGTCCCATTAAAGTTCTCTTTATTGTTCATATCGTAGCACCCTTACCCTTATTGAAAACTAAAAATTTTAAATCTTCACTTTTTTTTTTTTAATTTGCCTTTTTCTTATTACTAGTGAGATTGGACATTTTTCATATGCTTATGAGACACTTTTAATTTTTTTTCCTGAGTTCCCAAATATGTCCTTTGCTTGTATTTCTGTTGGAATTTTTATATTTTTCTTATTCATGTGTATGAACTTATTTCATATTAAGGATGTTAACATTTTGTCTTTGTATTGATCACATTTGGGCAAAAATCGCTCCAATTACATTATTTGCAATCATATTATTACTTAGAGAAGATAACTTATTTTATTCAGTGAAATCAGCTTTATTATTATTTTATGTAGGAAGTGGTTTTCAATGGTTAAAAATTAAAAATGCATTCTTTGAGCAAAGAAAACCATCTATTCCAGTAACATCTATGAAATAAAGGGAGAATGAATAAGAGTTAAATTGCAAGGAACTGTGGTACCAGTGCTTGTATATCAATCGACTCATTTGCATTCTTACTGTATTTGATGTGTAATAAGTGTGCTTATTACAAAATTATGAGATCTGTGCCCAGACTAAGCACTTGAGACAGGTAGTGAACTTCTTTAGAATTTACTGGATTCTAAATAAAATTTTGGTCATTCCTCATTCCCATACCTCAGTTTTCCACACCTCTAGAGGCCCTGAGTAGCAGCCCTCATATGTTATTCTTTTCCTTTTAGACAATTCTTCCTCACTCCAGGAAGATGAAGAGGTAGAGATGGAGGCCATCAGCTGGCAGGCCAGCAGTACAGCCATGAACGGACACCCTGCCACTCCAGTAACTTCTGCTCGTTTCCCCAGCTGGGTCACTTTTGATGACAATGAAGTCAGGTGCTCTTTGCCACCCATCACCTCTCCTCTGAAGTCAAACACACCAACTGTTGCATCTGTGATCCCAGATGTACCTTATAATTCAACTGAGTCATTTAAGAAGAGGGAACGTCCCAAGAGCACGTTGATGAACTTCTCCAAAGTTCAGAAGCTGAATGTTTCCTCCTTAAACCATCCACCTTCTATAACTGAGGCTCCACCCTGGAGGGCAACCAATCCTTTCCTGAATGAGACTCTACAGGATGTACAGCCCTCCCCTATCAACCCTTTCAGTGCTTTCTTTGAGGAGCAGGAAAGGCGCTCCCAAAACAATTCCGTTTCCAGTACCACAGGCAAAAGCCAAAGAGATTCTCTCGTTGTCATCTACCAGGATGCCATCAGTTTTGATGACTCAAGCAAAAACCTGTCACACTCTGATGCTGTTGAAAAACTCAAACAACTCCAAATCGATGACCCTGATCACTTAGGCAATGTAACACTAGCTGATGATGACCCAGTAGCTTGGATTGAACTAGATGACCACCCTCCTGGTTCAGCACTGTCCCAGCCCAGGGATGGGTGGCCAATGATGCTAAGGATCCCTGAGAAGAAAAACATCATGTCCTCTAGGCACTGGGGACCCATCTACATCAAACTGACAGACAGTGGTTACCTGCAGCTGTATTATGAGCAGGGCCTAGAAAAACCATTCCGTGAGTTCAAGCTAGAGATCTGCCATGAGATTTCAGAACCCCGACTCCAAAACTATGATGACAATGGCAGGATCCACAGCTTGCGGATAGACCGTGTCACCTACAAGGAAAAGAAGAAGTATCAGCCCAAACCTGCTGTTGCCCACACAGCAGAGAGGGAACAAGTGATTAAGCTGGGCACCACCAATTACGATGACTTCCTGAGCTTCATCCGTGCAGTTCAGGATCGTCTCATGGATCTGCCTGTGTTATCAATGGACTTGAGCACAGTAGGCTTGAACTACCTTGAGGAGGAGATTACAGTGGATGTCAGAGATGAATTCTCTGGCATTGTGAGCAAAGGAGACAACCAGATTCTCCAGCACCATGTCCTGACACGGATCCACATTCTGAGTTTCCTCTCTGGGCTTGCAGAGTGCCGCCTGGGCCTGAATGACATCCTCATCAAAGGGAACGAAATAGTCTCCCGGCAAGACATCGTGCCGACCACCACCACAAAGTGGATCAAGCTACACGAGTGCCGTTTTCACGGGTGTGTGGACGAGGATGTATTCAACAACTCACGGGTTATTCTGTTCAACCCTTTGGATGCGTGCCGCTTTGAGCTAATGCGGTTCAGGACGGTATTTGCTGAGAAGACTTTGCCTTTCACGCTTAGGACAGCAGCAAGCATCAATGGGGCAGAGGTGGAGGTGCAGAGCTGGCTCAGGATGTCAACCGGCTTCTCCTCTAACTGTGACCCCCTCACTCAGGTTCCCTGTGAGAATGTGATGGTCCGCTACCCTGTGCCCAGCGAGTGGGTGAAAAACTTCCGCAGGGAAAGTGTCCTGGGGGAAAAGTCTTTGAAAGCCAAAGTGAACCGGGGGGCCAGTTTTGGCTCAACTAGTGTATCTGGCTCTGAGCCTGTCATGAGAGTAACTCTGGGAACTGCCAAGTATGAACATGCCTTCAACTCAATTGTGTGGAGGATAAACCGACTGCCTGACAAAAACTCCGGTAGGTAGAGGTTTCTCGTCTTTGAAAACCACCGTGTGGTGACCAACCAGCTGGGGGAATCACAGTTCCACATGCTGTTCCCCGATGAAGTGCTGAGTTGTGCTATGTGACGGGAATGGTGGTGGGTGGGGAGCGGGACCAGAAAAGCAAAAATATTTGAACAAAGTCACAAACACGGATGACTCAGTTCACCCTATCCTTTCACCCCTTTAATTCTCACACTTCTTCCATAAAACTATACATTACTCTTGTCAGCTGAGCTGCTAAGCAGCTTTCCAGGGCCACTCATGAATTTCTATTTCTTCCTGACTCATTAAAGTATTATCTGTGGTGCTGGAAGCTATCCATTTCCAGATCCTAGAAGGCTTCTGGGTTTTGAAGAAGTATCTTTTTAACTGTGCCCTGGGTTTAGGTAAAAGGCCAGTTTATGGCTAATGATATGGACAATACAGGTGAGGAGTAGGTAATGGTATGGACAATACAGGTGAGGAGTAAGCCCTGTCAATCATAGCATCTTGAGCACAGAGTTGGCGATTGGGATGGGAAAGAAGAGATATGGCCTGTGATGAGACTGGAGATCTAGCCAGGATATGAAGGTCCAAAATGGCTGAAATTCTGCAGACAAAAAGTAAATGCAAGAATGTTTAAACAAAGAAGGAAAGCTGGTCTGCTTACAGCTATCAGGGGTGCTTTTGTGCTTGAGTGAATCCAGAAGGCAACGACTTTCCTCATGGGTCCAGTGAGATTTAGTTAAATGACAAAACTAGGGAGTAATCAAACCAGCTCTAATAGCCTGATTTATTACAGTAAGTCTGGGTGACCCCAATGGCAGACAGTAAGCCCATGATCCTGTGACCTTTTAAACCATTTTTTTCTTGTTTATAATAAACTTTGCTCATCTGTTAACAAAAGTGGATATCCTAACTGAGCAAAAAGAATAAAGTTTGGAAAAAATTCTTGATTAAAATTTCTTTTTCTTATGTAAGTATTCTTCTTTCCATTCTCAATATTAAGTCCTAACAGTGTGTTCAGTCTTTATTTCCTTTTCTGAGTGGGGAGAGGCTGTGTTATCATATACTAAATATAAGATGATGTGGTGGCAAGAGGCAATATGATTTGGTCATCTCTCCAGGCATTCCAGGCAGTGGGTACTCTGTGTCAGACACTGGGTATAGCAGTACAAACTGAAGAGACAATTGGACCTCTGTGTCTGAGGCTGGATTTGCCACCCTCTTTTTCTAAAGTGACAGAATTTTTAAAACAAAGTCTTCTTCTCTGGGCTTGCTAATTAATTTCCCCTGAAACAGCAGTGTATTTCCTGGTGATGGCACTGATTTCTACCTCATCCACAGGGCTCATCTGAATTGACAGAGGAAAGGAGAAACCCAGAATTCAGCTTTGGCACAGAAGCCCTTGGGAAGAGAACCTAGGTGACAGGGAGAAAATTACTATTTAACCTGCTAGATACTTGGCTTGGGAAAAGATAAGGCCTCAGGTTTATGTTTATTGGAATTTTAGCTCTTAAGTATATTAAGCATGGATTCAGATAACTTTATTATGGAACTATTGGATTTTTCAAGCTGGAAGGGATAACTTACTCAAACCTCCTCTTCATTCTACATAAAAGAAGATTAAGGACTGGTGAAGTGGCATGACTCTTCTGAAGTCACGAAGCCACATCCAGGGGTCTTTTTGCAATACCACAGCTGTCTCGTAGTAGATGTCACCAAATAGACACAAATTTGATATAATTTCCACTGTGAGAACAGAGATTTACCATTGCTGGTCCTCACTGTGTCCAGCCCTTGCTCTCTTCACCCAGTGCTCCGTCCGTGAAACTGGAGAGTTGCTGGTGATCTATTAGTAATTATCCCTTTTCTGAGCTCTTCTGCCTTTGTCTACAGACAGCTTTAGCCTTGGGAAGGTGCCTTTTATAGATTATTTTTCATAATCCTCACACCTTCATTTACAGTGAAGGAGACCTGGACCTTTGCACGCCTACTCCCGCCCGCTGTGGGCCTGCATCCCCAGCCCCCAGCAGGCAGGGTGGTCACACCACACATAGAATGGGCCAGCAGGCCTGCACCTCTGTCTTTGCTGGCAGTCACTGCAGCTTTGTCTGCATCCCAGCCACCAAAGACTAACAAGCTGCCATTGGATTCCAGCATGGCTTCCGCCCGCGGGGCCCAGCCCAGTGAATGCCTTTGCAGTCCCATCTCTCTGGGCTCTACCAGGACCCCTCCCATCCTAATCCCAAGAGTTTTTCTCAATCCTAGAAGGCCACAGAACAAAGCACCAGTCCTGTTGCTTTCCCAGATCATCCGCCATGGAAGAAAACATTTTGTCCTGCACAGGTAGCTTTCTTTTTTGGAAAATAGAAATCTGAACTTTAATGTTAAATTTTCTAAACTTCCTCAAGGAAGATGACATAATGCATGGGCTCCTTAGCTCGTTACCATAAAATAAACTATACTAACTTTCTCTTTCCACCAGCCCTACCTACCCATTAGTTGATGCTGGGAATCAAGAAAGAATGTTACTTTCATAGAGTTTGTTGTGAGTACATTTTGGTGGGGTGACAGGAGGGGGTCAGTCTTATGGAAAGTAATGATTTCTCAATATTCCAACAATGTGTAAATAAAGGTAATTAGATAAAACTGTCATTCAAGTTGCTATTGAGTTAAGTTACGAAACTCCTCTGTATACTTTGTAGTGATCTAAATCTGTAACAATGCATTGAGAGGTGTTTAGGACATAATTGGGAGTCAGTCAGATCTGAGTTTTATTCCTAGCTATATAATTTAATGGCTGTATGACCTCAGGTAATTAAACCTCTCAAAAAAATTTCATTTTCCTCATTTGTAAAATAGGTTTATTAATACTGAGGCGATTAAGAATGAAATTAGATAATGCTTTTAAGTGTTCAGCACAGTCTCTGGCCTGTAATAAATGCTCAATATATGATAGCTATATAATTACATCTGCGTACACAATTAAAAAAAATTAAATGGCTTCATTTTCAAATAATGTAACTTTTACCATTATATGCATCTTAAGTTCCTTTACTAAAACCGGTGCAAATTTTTCGATTAATTTCCCAAAATATTACTCTTTAGAAATAACCATTGAAATATTCCACATTTGTGAAATAGAGGAAAACAAATACTTCACTCTGTAATGTTTTCCTTGGAGAGAGGGTGTGTATGGCCTTACTCTGAGATTAAAAAGTTCTGCCCAGACCAATAAAGGAAATTGGAATTGTTTATTTGGGAAAACTCAGATAACTCAGGGCTGTTTCAGTTACGTAATGAATACAAAGCCATGTAATGTTGTTTATCCTAGCGAGTTGCTATATGGGGGCTCTTACAGCTGACTTCCTCTACAGACCGTGTCACCCTGCAAATCAGACAAAGTGGTTAAAACAATTTGGAGTCAACACTGCTGATTTCAGTTCTTAGCTCTGCCACTTCCTAATAGAATGTAATATTATGACCTCAAGGGATTGTTATGCAGAGGCGGTGAGAGAATGCATAAGGGATTTAGCACAGTGCCAGGCACAGAGTATTCAACATATGTTTCCTGCTATATCTGATGAATGATGATGACAGTGCTTTGGCAGTTATAGTCACAGAAATAAGCTGTAACTCTTTCCCCTCAAATATATAATAATTCTCAAACGAAAATCAAACTTTTAAGTTTACCATCCAAGTACAGTAGAACTAGCCGTAGATTTGTAGAATTAAATCTATAATTGAATACCTGGCATGGCTCAGCCTGCCCTTTCCTACCACTTCCTAACTTTACAGATGTGGTAGAATCCAGGTCTGGAGAATATGAAGGGCTTGGGTGTGGCATCTCTGCCACGTAGCAAGAGAGCCAGAAGTCAAATCCAGGTGTCCTGACTGATAGTCTGAGTGCTTACCAGTGTACCAGTGTACCCTATGCTTCTCTAATAAAAATGCACTGTTTATAAGGGCTTTGTCATTTATATATGCCATTCACCCACAAAAACATGCCAGAAACATTTTTAAAAACTATGAAACGCTATTAAGAAAATTCAGTTCATCTTTCAAAGGAAATCGATGATTTTGCCCCGGGTGGCTGTCAATGATATTTTATTAGGTGCTAAGTGCTGATCTCTTTTATTCCTTTCTGCCTGTCTAGAGCCTCTATTCCTTAGTATTTGTGCTGTGTTCACATATCACTCTGAGCTGAGTAGGCAGAATAACCTTTGTTTCTCAGGCCATGGGTTCGATTGCTAGGATACCAGGCTAAGATATCAGTATTACAACAAATGATCTGAGGCACATGCAGTGTCTTTCTGCTGAGGCAAATCCTCTACTCAGAGTTGGAGCCTCTGAGACTTCCAACCTCCGCTCTTATTGCTGTGGCTCATCTTCCACTTCTTCCCCAAAGAACCTAATCTCTAGATTCTTTGTCTTTGTTTCATAGCTTCTGGTCACCCACACTGTTTCTTCTGCCACCTTGAACTTGGCTCTGACCGGGAAGTGCCTTCTAGATTCGCCAATCATGTGAATGTCGAGTTCAGCATGCCCACAACTTCTGCCTCCAAAGCTGCTGTAAGATCCATCTCTGTGGAAGACAAGACCGATGTCAGGAAGTGGGTCAATTATTCCGCACACTACAGCTACAAGGTAGCCTGGGGAGGCATGTGGCTAATGAGTCCATTGGTTCACCCCGGATGCTCTTCCCCTCTCATTCCTTTTAGCAGCGTTTGCCCTGGGTGCAAGGTGTTCTCTGACCGCCGTAGAGGAGGTTCACCTTAGTACATAGCCCAAGATGAGTCTGCTCTGATTTAAATGAATAATCTCTCTGGTGGGCAAGAGAAAGGTTAGAAAATAATAAAGAAGCTGATGAAAAAGGAAAATGTAATGTCTTTCATTCATCATGAACAACAACAACGAAAAGAGTCATATGGTAAAGGGATTATTACTACTCATTCGTAATATAATTTATATTGCAGAGTAGTGAACTTGGAAGTGGAAGAGAATATCAGGAAAGTACTAACTCAAAGCATGTATTTCAGCTACAGCACTTTATGAAGCGGATCTGGGTAAAGTTAGGACATGTATGACCTGGTCACTGGGCTATAACAAGACAAAACTCAAAAGCCAAAGCTGCTTCTATAATAGCAGTGGGACCAGGGGTGTGGAAAGAGGAAACCAAGTTTGAGTGTTCTGACATGAATAATGATTATAGCCCGAGGAGTTAGAAAGGATATTAAACACCAAAGTTGGAAAATGGGGGTTAGTGAAGAAGGATTTTTCAAAGTGGCTTTATAATTTTCTATTCATAATAATATCCTTAGATTTACATGGTGATTTATTATTCTTTAATTGCTTCCTTAGTGGTGTGATCTACCAAAAAAGAACAAATACTCCATCTTGTGGCCAGAAAAAAATAGCACTTTCCCTACTGCTATTTCCCAACTGTTCCGTCTTGCATTGTTTCCCACGTCATAAATATTCAAAGTGGTCTTGAGGGGAGCAGCTTAATCATGAAATTTAATCATGAAATTCTCTAGCTAGAAGGGTTCCCCACCTGACTTATCAAAGGCTTCAGCTGAAGTTTGTCACTTTAAAGGCAAGATTAATTTATTAACCCCTTTGCAATTACAGCTACAGTATTCTACAGAAGATGTAGGTAGAACTATAAATACTGCAGTACTTCCAGGTTGGAGACTTTTTAAAGAGGTAAAGTATGAAGAGTGTAAACAACCAATGGCAAAGGAATTCATTCATTTGATACACCTTTGTGATTGCCCGCTGTATGCCTACATTAGTGGGATACAATAGTGAATAGCCGCTGACTGGCCTCTGTCCTACGGAGCCCGTAGTATAGTGGAGCCAGGCAAATATACAAGGTGCAGTGGGAATATGCACAAGGGGAGCACCTAACTCTATCTAACGAGTCAAGAGGAGCCTCACAGAAGAGGTGACCTTTGAGCCACTGTGCAAGGCAAAGAATAAGAATTTTCCAGGTGGACTGTGAGGGAGAGGAAATTCCAGACCTATCAAGAGAATGTGCAAAGAGAGAATTATAATATACATAGGCCAGTAGCTCCAGTGTGGCTAAAAGCCCTAAACATTAACAAAATTACAAAGAATCTCAAAGAACCAAAACCTGGTAGGGGTATTTTCTTTTGGTGTATTTATTTCTCGGGATGTTTTTCTCTTCTTTCTGATAGTTCTCTCTAATTTCTATTCTTGGCAGGTGGAGATTGAGCAGAAAAAGAGTTTGAAGCTGGACTTTGAAGGAGATGAAATGGAAAATCCCAAGGAGTGTGGGGTCCAGTGATGAAGCCCTACTGCAGGAGTCTTGACCCCGAGTCACGAGAGGATGTCTTCCTGAATAGCTGAAGTTCAAGTCAGTCCCTGATGAGACTACTCCACGTTGGGAATGGTGGATTGGACCTTCCTGTTCACAGTTACCTACATATTAACAGGAAACCCTGAGAGGTGGTTGCTTTGCAGAGGCTCTGATTGTGCCCGGAGCACCTGGTTAAGTGACTTTTGGAGCTAGTTAATTAAGCTTCTTATCTCTGCTCATCTCACAGCCGTGTGGTTCGTTGTGGCTGTGAGAGTTGGGAAAAGAACCTCCCAATTCCCGGCTGGCGTGATTTCCTTCTGATGTTCTCCTGTCACGTGAGCTTCTGGAAAACATGGTCTTGAGAGGTTAATTAAGAATCCATCTCTGTCACTCCTTCTAGAAAAGGTTCAGAAAAGGTACAAAACAAATTTCCTCTTTGGGTCCACTGGTCCTTTTGTAGGTGTCTCCATTCTTTAAGAATTAACACTATGCAATAGAAGTTTTTGAGACGTTTCCCTCCTGGTTTTAGACTGTTTTGATCGAAACACTTTTTCCATCACTCTAAGGTTTCAGTCTCAGGGTTCACCACCCTGACTCACAATAGACAATGGAAAAAAGGTACAATAGCATACTTTTTTATTCTGCGATGAGCCCCACTTTCTGCATAAGATGACTGTTGAAGGGAAAGCAAAATCGAGCTTAATTTTCTTCACTCACCCTGGGGAAAAGGGACATTAGTTGTAAGATTATATTCAGTTCAGGAGACAGCTCAATCTCAGTGAATTCCAAAATTCACACAAAAATATAGGCCATTTCTGATTCCTGAAACAAATGAATATATATATTTATTATACCTCAGTCGTTTGTCAGGGGCATTCGGGAGCTCTTTTTATACCTCATAGCGAATAGACAATTGCATGTCTCTTTAACTCAAACTTTATAGGAAATGTGTGCTGAAAAGATCATTTAAAAGCTGTTTCAAAACTAAGCTTTTCCCAGAAATTCAGAGGTTGATAATCACATTATTGTAATAGATCTAAAAGGCAGAAGACTCTAGGGTAGAGGTGAGAGAAAGCCATATTTTCCTAATGTTGGAAACATTAAATCCTAATTTCAAGAGTCTAGGATACCCAATCTTCTTTCCCTTCATCCATTCCTGCTTACATTCTGTACCTCTGCTTCTTATTTGTACCTTAGTGTTTTCTTACCGTATAAGGAACTCCATCGGCCATCCCAAAGGGGATACCTGCTCAACAATTTAAAGGCAGCTTCTATCTGCCTTTCTACTTCTCTGTGATGAACAGAATAGGGGGACAGAAAACATGCCGATCTGATTTGTAGATGACACAGAAATAGACATATGTCCAGTCTATTGACTGGCAGATTCAGGATTAATTTATTCAATGAATATTCATTGAATTCTAACTATGTACTTACACTAGAATGTAGAAATCATTATAATTTTTTATGAAATACCTGAGCATTATACTGAAACTAAAAGGATGAAATTGAATAGGCATTAATGAGAAACTCCACGTTCTGAGTTTCTTAAATGCAACCCTCTAAGTATAGAGTAGTGTGTGTGTGTGTGTGTGTGTGAGAAAGGTGGTGGAAAGTCCTGGTTTCACAGCAGTTCATGTAGAAATGTTTTCTTAGGAAAATAGTTCAATTTTCAATCAGGACTATAGCGTGGCTATTCACAAAGCTAGTGCATTCAGCTTGTGGTGATAGAAGTCCAGGGAGCCCTGTATGCTGCGTTGGTAAGTCCACATCCGGATGGAGGGTTGGATCCAATTCTGGGTACCACATTTTAAGAGAAATATTAATAAATTAATTGTGCCCAGAGGCAGGTGGCTAGGGTTGTGAAAGGTCCGATTAGATAAGGGACAGGGGAATAGATCCTGTGAAGAATAGAAGGTATAGCTGGAAAAGGAGTGCAGAGAAGGAAGGAATGATATAATAGCTGCATCGAATTTTCCGTTGAGCTATAAAAAGGGTGAGGAATTAGACTTATTCTGTGTAGCTTCAAAAGGCAAAAACAGGAACAAAGGAGAACTTTATACATGACAGATGTATGCTTCAATATAAGAAAGAATTTTCTAATAAGAGTTGTTTTAAAGAGGAATGGACTCAAGTAGTAAAATTTCCTGTTGCTGCAAATGCCCAAACAAAGGTTAAAATAACTGTCTATCCCAGATGCTACAAAAGGGACTCTTACAGTGGATCTGTGCTGGCTGACTACCAAGATTCCTTCTGCATATAGGTTTAGTCTCAGCAGTAATAGGACTCTCTAACTCTAGTTGTTTTTTCTTTGATAAGTGGTTTTTCATGCTTTTCGAAATACAGTGGAGTCTCCCAGAGGTGTTTGTCAAGTGAGGGCTCTAAGACATAGCCCTTCCCCTATTGAATTAAAGGCACTTGAGATTCCTCATTGAAACATCAAGATGAGTTGAAGAGTTGACAAGGTGAAGGTCATTCTGTCACCTTCCTTACTGAAGGTTAGCATCCACACACCCTCTCCAGATCTCTGCCTCCCCTGTTAGCGTCACATGTGTATTGCTTATTGGACCTTTTTCCCCACCATGGCTTATTCTCATTGCCTTCATGCTTTCACCTGGACTTTTTTTATTTTTAAACTAAGGGTGTAGAAAATACCTTCCATGCTATCTATACATTCAGTGAGCAAATTATTATTAATTTTTAAAAATCCGCCACCTCAATTTTATCACATTCGATTTCCTTCTAGTTTTGGGGAAAATGATTATGGGTAGCATTCTGTGGTTGAAGAACAGAATACTAAATATTTTCAGACTCAGTGTTTTCCTAATAGCCTACATAGAAGACACAATTGGGAAAATTACCTTTTTGATGTGTACATTCTAAGTTTGTCACCCTGGACCTGGATTTTGTGTATATGTGGTCACAAATAATCCTTGTCTATGTTGTCAGTAATGTGAAAATATTAAAAGTGAATTCATTTTACCAATACATAGTATTTCTGTTAGAACATAGATATCACATATTGAGAACTGTGCTTTCTTTTGAGTAGTAGTGGCTTGCTTTGTGACTTTATAGTAAGAGAGTAAGAAATGTACTTGTTATAATATGTCAAACAAGAGAATATGAGGTATTTTGTGGAGGGCCATTAAACCTCCTTTGCCACTCTTGTAAACAGTATTAATTATTCCTTATCAACATTTTGCATTTCACTTACATTAAATATTTTCTGAATATATTTTTTTCCATTTGGCTCTTCTCCTCCCCTCCCTGCCCCCCACCTTCCTGCATTATTGGCAAAGCTCATAACCTTTGAGGATTTTTTTTTTTTATGAAAAATATTTTTATTTGAAATGAGAGTAATTCCTATTTAAATCCAGTAAGTGGTTGAGGGCAAGAGTTTATTTTCCTAGAAATTCACATTCCCAGGAACTGTGATCTATGAAGGCAAGGAATGTATCTTGATTCTCTGTTTCTAGTACTTAGCACAAAGCTTGGAATATAATAGGTTTCAGCCACCTTAAATCCTTACTGATTAGACAAACGTATGTTACTGAAATAAAGGGAAATTACTAGGTATTCGATAAATGTTTGCTGAATGAATATTTACCCTGAGACTCTAGAACAACTTAACTCTTACTTATTGTCAAATACCTATATTAAAGGAAGCAAGCAAGCAAGCATGCTTTTATTTCCTAGAATACTTAAATGATTTTTCTTTCCTTTTATTCCGGCCTCTGTTGTCAAATAATGATACTTGTCAGCACTCAAGCACTTAATGTGCAGCTCCATTTAAACTGGAATGTACCTTATTCATGTTGAAAAAACATGATTGTGCCCAAAGTACAGTAGCCCAGATGCTGTCCATAATCAAGATTATTGATTCAGTTTTGTTCCTGCAAGTCAGACAGGTCTGTGAGCCTGAGCCTTGCCCATTTGAATGTTCAGTGGGAAAAGAAGCATTTGACAGAGAGCAAAATCACACTTGGTATGCTAGGTCTTTGTTTTCCCTAACATTAACCTCTGACCAAAGTTGCTGTGTCTCTTGCCATAGTAAGTTGGAGGTCTGAGATTGTAAGGCCGAAACTCGTGAAATGAAATCATGATTTCAGAGCTGCTTTAAGTAACATAGTAAGTTTAATAGTGGAAAAGCAGAGAATGAGCAGAATTTTTTTAAACCCTGGGAAGATTAAACTGATTTGAATGGGAAGCACTGCCACCTAGCATACTTTTAGAAATTCTCCCCATTGGGAATGGTAACTAGCTCTTCTACAAATGATGATGATAAGTTAATTCTAGCATATCTAGGGTTTAAATCATGTTAAGAGTGCAATTTAGTAGGAAATTCCAACAAAACTGATGAAAAATTAAATCCACAAAAAATGTTATCTAAGAAACAAATCATCTCTAACACTTTACTACCAAGTCCCATCTAAACCATGACATCTCTTTATATAAAATTAGTCTTGGCATTCTCACCAATGTCTAAACGCCAATTCTCTACAAATTACTATTTCTTAATTATGCTCTTTGTAAATGAAACTTGCTTTGGATATTCTGACTCATATTTATGTGTAAGGAATTGAATGAAATGTATGAGGCAGTCATAAATATAGAAAGTAAATGTGCGTATCAGTAATATTTTCCCTCGTATTAACTAAAGCAGGAATAGGGAACTTTTATATTTCTTCTAGTGTGCCTTAGCAAATTTGATTGCGAGTCTAGTCTTTTTGTTTTACATTTTTTTTAAGAACGTATATCTCTGAATTTTCAATTCCAGGCCTGTAAAGAAACTGTCCATAGTAATATGTTTAGTAGTGCCTGGAGAAAGGCAGATAGAAATTGTATGTAATGAAAAGCTATAAAAGAACAGACTAAAAAAGTAGAATTTCAATATGAAAAGATATTCATATTGAAAATGAATGAGATTATAGAGAGATGACAAATATAGCACTGGCCGTCAAACCTAAAATGCTTGAACTAGAGGCCATCCCTTAAAAGTAAGGAGCTCTAAGAAAAAGAAAAGATTGCGTAGCAGGATAAACAATAGAATTAATCCAACAAGTGCGTTTACTCTGGTCAAGGTGCTACACTAGCAGCCATGTTCCCTAAAGGGAGCTAAGGCCAAACACAAGAACACTGAAGATTATTGGTGTAAAGTCATCGGTGGGAGTAAAATTGGGGTTTCTATGAATTTTCAAAGGACATAATCATGGAGACAATCACCAATTTAAGTGACTTGCTGTTTTCCCAATTGGGCTTCAGCGACTTCAGCCAAAAAAAAGTGAGGAAGCTGTACTAATTGTTCCCTCAGGTCCTTTCCAGTTTTATGGATTATTTTACAAAATACCTTTTTTCCCCCATTGTCAGTGACACTTCATGTCAACAGGACTCTTCATATTGTCTCAAGAAATAAGAAATTTAAAATTTGAAGATTGGGAAAATTGGCTAGCCTATCTTTTCCTTTTCATGCCTTTATTCTTTACCATCTGTCCAGACAACAAACACAGAAAATCTTGCAATCCTCTATTTTGCCGTTGCCTTCAAATATAGATAAAAATGGAGGATCAAAATGATGGTAAGGATCAATTGGAACTGCACCGGGATTTCCACCAGCACATCAGTGGCGTGAGTGAAGAATTGCAGACGGGTCTCTGAAATGGAAGTTGGATTTGGGTACCACTTAAAACAGAAGTAGGTCTAACATTCCCAGGTACTGAGGAGCCAAGTCAGGATGATCAATGGCTTATGGATATACTCTTTTATACAAAAGACTGCAGAAATCGAGGGAAGATAAAAACACTCGGTAAACATCCTGGGACTATCACCATAGAGTTACAGCAAAATGAGATGAGAGAGAAGGTCAGTTCTCCCTATACGCTCTGTCTCTTTGCAACATAAAATTGTAGTTAAAAAAGTTTTAAAACATGTACAAACTATAAAATAGCATCTCTTTTTGTGGTATGTGTTTGTATGATTTTAGTTTCTTGTACTTAGAGTTGGTCAAATGGAATGGCTCAATTCCAACTGGACAGCAAGAAATTCCAACATCCTCTGCCTCAGATCAAATTCTTAATGTTAGTTGTGGACAATATCTAGCCACACTGTGACTGAAGCCTTAAGCACTGTGGGCTTCAGGATCAGTGACCTCACATGGTATCCAATGGGAGCAGTTCTGGGAAAGTGGATGTGCAGATCCTGAGAACAACCTGTTGGACCAAAGTGTTCAAGGGTTTTGACGTATGGAGGTGACAAAAGGGAAGAGTATGAACTCCTCCGACCCTAAGCTAGCATTCATTTAACCTTTGTGTCCAACCGTCAGCAGAACCTGGAGAAAATATTACTGTGTTCAAGTAATTAAACAGAATCAGTGTTTTAGCCAGGGAGTGATGAAAGAGCACCCTCCTCACTCTCCATTTTTGTAATGTCCATAGTGAATTTCAATATGTCAGGATGGACAGACCCAAGACCTAATAAATGATTTAGCTGATCGAAGGCTTGTATTTTCTTTCATTTATCATCCACCCTCATTCGATATAACTTTTTATACTATTGTCATTAATTTTATGTAAAACCAGTTTACTTTAAAAATGTAATGTGTGCCTATGTAATAAAGTCTATACACTGGCTAACTCTGTAGAAGTGAGATTTTGTTTTTAATTGTTCTGCTGATTATCATCTGTAATACCGTTTTTCGAGCTATGAAAATGAGCTATTAATCAAATATTTTCAACAAAATCGATCACTGACAAGATTTAATGAGGTCAGGCATAATGAAAAATATCTATTAAAATGTTTATTAATATAGTTAGTGATTATAGGCTGACAGGTTAACAAGTTTAATTATCCTATTTAAGTTTATCATGGCCATAACTGAGTCAGTTCAAGATGTATTTATTGCAGTCCTATTTTGTGCCCAATTCTGTGAGAAAACAAATTAAAATGATTCAGTCCTTAAGGTTTTCTTCATGATAAGAATATACACATATAATAAGTGAGAAATATAAAAGCACATCATCAAATAACAAATTTGCATTATGTTCCCAGCATATTGTCAGCACTCAAGAAATAACTGTTCAATCAATTGATGAATCCAAATGACTAATGTCAACATAAACTCAGATGGGAAAAAATCAATATAGAGTTTAGAGTTGAGAAGAGGCAGGTTTAAAAGTAGTATGTTATATTAGCAGGAGATGAGTTTGGGTGAAGGGTTCATGTATATCAAGAAATAAGATCGATAGTTAGGCCAACCAGTGATACAGTCTGCATCTAGCCCAAGGGTGGACTCAATCTTGTAAATGCTCTGAAGCCATTTTAGAATCTTGCCAATAAAGCATTATTGTGGAAAGACAATCTGTTGACAATGTGCTGGGTATTCTGAACTAGGGGAAAGATTAAGGACAAGGAAAATAAAGGTTTTTCAGAGTAAACAGGCAAGAAAGAAACAGCTTTGTGTTTAGTTCAAATAGACCATGGACATCTTAACGCAAAATACATCATATTTCAAAATACAATTATCTACAAAAGGAGAACTCAGACCAGTTCAGTGGCCCCCTGCCATGGAGAGAACTTTGTCCTGAACAGAACATATGGAATTTTATTAGCCTAGTCTATGAAATTAACTGATATTAGTAACTGTAATAGGTACAGAAAAGAGTTAATAGCCAAATAGGAGCATGAAATTTTCTTAAGTTGGGGAATCTGAAGAAAATTCTACTCTTTTCCTTATCCACCCAAAAGTTTTCTTGAACAAATTTTGAAACCTAGTTGTCTAGGTCCCACATTATCATGAGGCGTTAGCCTTCTAAGGCCCTCCTTTCCTTTAATATCCAAGTGGAATCACTTCTCATGTAACTTGAAAGCCAGGCATGCTCCACAGTGTTCCTCAGTATGTGGGGGAGGCGAGTTGAGAAGGAGAGAAAGTGAAGATGGGAATTTAAGTGTCCTCACTGTCGTGGGTCAGCTCTTATTTTAAACTCCCAGCTCCTTGATCACCTTCAACTATCTATTGTTCCATGCTGGGCAGCTTTCTGCATTCCTAAAACATAACAATATGAGCTAACATTTACGTCGTGCTTCTACTCTGACTTGTATGAAGTATTTAATCAAGGCAGCCCTCTCTCTCCATTCTGCAGGGAACTAATAATTCAAGGCTGGTGATACAACCAATGTTTACCAAGGGTTAGCAATCAGTGGTGAGTATTTACAGCACAAGGCAGGAAAAAACTTAAAACAATATCAGACATTCTTGCTTCTAAGGGTTATTGCCCATATTCCACAGAGGGAATCTGTAAACATCTTTCTCCCTTGTCTCTAGCCTGAGTAAATGGAGCCAACTCCTCAAGCCGTCAAACTACTGTCTCTCGGACTGCCAAGAGAAAACCGAAAACTCTTCTTAAAATCCCAAATTAAGTGGGGATTAAGTTCTAAAGTGAATACTCTTGAAAATCACTTAAATTTCCCATAAGATAAAGTAGACTAAAGCATAAGTCTTTAATAAAAGTCGCTCTATGACCCTCAATTAATTTTTCAATTTCTTCATTGAGGATACTGACAGAATCATTACCACCCACAATCCCAGCTACGTGAATAATGTGTTCACGGCCAATGTGGGGAAGTCATTAAAGTGAGTCACACAACTATTCCCTGAATTTTACCAACATGACTTGGCTGTTTGAGGCGTGATGGTGTCCTTTATCTGCCTCACAGATCTACTGAGTGGAATTACCAACTAAATAACTTGAATAAAAGTATAATGAGCCTTCACTGTACCTCACTTTATTATGCAATGCAAATTTTAGTTCCATTCCATCATAGCCTGTCATGGACCCTCTGAGGTATCTTTCCAAACCAAAGAGAAGTTAGATCTCCAAGAAGAACTTACATAAACTCACAATTTTTCTCTCGAGGTATGAAAAGTTACCGATAATATTTTCAGATGGAGTTAAATTAAAGTCAAAATACCTGTACTTTCCTCCACTAACACAGTCTGGGTCAACAGAACGGAAGAGGATAAAATCTATTCTCCACCTGTCAAGAACAAACCCCAGAGCTTACGACGTTTTTTTCTTTTCTGTCTTCTCCCTCATCTTCTCCCTTCTCCCATCTCTTCTTTCCACTAATAGCCTTAAAGTCTTGAGAGCCTAGACTGATCTGGTGGCAATGGCAGAGAAAGGAACATATCTCAGAGACCAAAGAGATTCCAATCATTCTTCCCATATTGGACTCTTGTAAAACCCCTATTGTATATCTCATTTGCTGCCTTTAACACTTGTGAGCTGCCTTTCAATATTTTATATTTATTAGATTTATCCTCCTTGTAAAAAGCAATAGTCGACTAAGAGAATTGGCTTTCTTAGTATGTGGCAAAAATATGCCAAAAGCAATATGAATCAGCAAGCATAAATTAACATATAATTGAATGTGACTGAAATTCACTCTGTATTTTAGTAAATGTTCTTGTAATCTCTTGATGTCAGTTCCCCCTTCCACCTTCGAGCTTCTGCAGTCTGGAAAGTCCCATTTACTATTGCTTTTCTTTCTCTTTGCAACTCTGAAGTTATTGCTGTCAGGAATGCTGCAAGAATGTTTGATTTTCCGATTCACCAGACTGTACAAAATCTACTCTCTTTTATTCTCAATATACTTGTAATAAGGGAATAACAATTGCAATAAAGGAGAAAGGCTCAATGCAAACAGGAGAATACAAGCACTTAGTGACCAGACTAAATGGTGGGGCAAAAGAGAACCAACAATTTAGAAATTCTGACCCTGGTTGTGTTTATCTTGCAAGCCTGCCAAATAGCTTATCAGAAACCCAACTGAAAAAAAAAAAAAGCTATTTCTTTTGCTACAAAAAATATCAAATAACAGGCTGTACACCAATTTATACTCTCCTGAAATTTTTAAATTATGAATTTAAAGAGGACCGAAGATATTATGCTAAGTGAAATAAATCAGACAAAGGCAAATACCATATGATCTCACATGCGGAATCTAAAGAACAAAATAAATTAAAAAAAAACACACAAAAAAAACAGAACAGACTCATAGATAAAGAGAATAAACTAGTGATTGCCAGTCCCATATGCTCTTCCAGAACCTTCCAGTCTCCATTAAATAGTGGCATTTCTCCACCCCTTGAATCTGGAGCTTATGACTGGTCCCGTGAATAGAGCATACTGGAAGCGATGCTATGCGACTTCCAACGCTAGGTCATAAAAGGATATAGTTTCTGCCTAACTCTCAGTTCACTCACCTTTGGACCCTGGCTATCATGTTGTGTGGGAGCCCAGGCCACACTGGAGAGACCACATGTAGGTGTTCAGTCGGCAGTCCCAGCTAAGGTCTCAGATAACAGCCAAAATCACCAAGGCACAGAAGTGCATGAAGATTCACATGATTCCAACTCTTAGACATTGAGTCTTCCAGTTGGGGCACCAGATGTCACAGAGAAGTGAAAAGCCATTTCCACTGCTATGTCCAAACTCCTGATCCTCATAATCTGTGAGCATAATAAATTATTGTTTCAGGCCATTAACTTCTGGAGTAATTTGTTGCATAGTTATAGTAACTGGAACACCAACATTGAGTGATTACCAGGTGCCATATACTGTGCTGGATGCCTTACATTTTATATCGGTTAGCTATTTCTATGTAACATCACCCCAACTTCAGTGACTTAAAACAATAGTTCTCTAATATTATAGCTCACATATCTGTGAGTCTATTGAGGACTGACTGACCTAGGGTGGGCTTGCTCATGTGACTAAGTGTTGGATGGGAGCTCTGCCCTAGGCTGGGCTTGTCTGGGACATCTTAGCTGGGATAGATCCATTCTATGTGTCTCTTATCCTCCTGTTAAATCCAGCAGACTTGCCTGGATACGTCATTTTCATGAAGAGGCAGCAGTACAAGAACAAGAGTGGAAATTTATAAGGCTTCTTGGGGCTTAAGGCTAGAAATAGTATACCATTACTTCTACCAAATTCTACTGGCCAAATTGAGTCACATGGTAAGGCTCAAATTAAAGGGGTGGGAATATAGACTCTACCTATATATGGTACTGCAAAGTCACATACAAAAGGTTTATACATAAGGAGGGGTGAAGAATTGGAGCAATTAATTCTATCTAATATATATTTAATCTTCTTAATTATCAAGTAAGTACCATGATTACTTCATTTCATTCATTTCATTGACAAACTGAGGCTCACAGACTTTAAATAATGAGAGTTAACAGAGTTCCTGGAGCTTCCAGTGATACTGCTGCTCCTTTGGCTGTTTCATCACTGCAAACTGTCTAAGAGACCAACTTCTCAGATATCTTGACTCATCCTTTTAGCTACCAGACCACAATGGGCTGCATGAGTCTCATCTTAAACCAATTCCTGACCTTCCTCTCATTGGCCCTCAGGATTACAACATGCCTCAGGTTTCCATTTGCCTCAGGCACCAGTAGATGTCCCAATCTTTTTTGCCATGCTACGCCAATTAATCCATGAATACAACTCCCTCTTGCACTCCTCCTAACTCCCTGAACCCTTCCTGGGCCCTCTGAGACTCATGACCTATCATCAATATCTGTGATATCTTCTCTGAGCATTCCCTTCACTTTCATGCCCTGACTGAAACCCACTTATTCCTTATGGGCATTGCTTCCCCTGCCCTACAGTCCTCTAAGAGGATGTAGACTTTTCTTCTTTAAAACTTAGATCTTTTGAAGTTCATGCTATCAGACACTACGACTCCAAATATTGCTGTCCCGCTGACCTCCAAGTCTCCCCTCATTTATTGAAGATTTTAGCACCTGGCCATCTATCTTCTTCTTTATCCCTACTCCTATTGCCATTCTTGATGTCTGACCAAGCCAATGCTGAGGCCTCTTAGTTCCTTGTACTCCTCACTTCTGATGATTTCCCCCCTTATCGCACTTCAGCTACGAACTTCTATGGTCATACGATTGCCCAACGATTACAGTTACAAGCGCTCCACTCTCTGACCACCATCCCTACCTTTGAAGTATTCTCTTTATCAGATACTTTACATCAATTTTTTAAAACTTGCAATCCACCGTATCTATCATTTTCTTCATTTTCCACTACCTCTGCAGACTTACCTCCCATTTATCTCTTTAGGTTTAATGAGCCATCATCAGAATCACTCACTGAGGTCCAAGGCAAGTGGTCTTCCCTTTAGAAAGAAGTCCCAGGAGTTACACACATCACATCTCACATCCGTTGGATCAGACTTAATCAGGATGACACTCAGCTGCAAAGAAGGCTCAAAAATGCAATCTCTTTGAAGAGATTAAAAGACCAGCTAAAAATCAGCCATTCTATTCCTAAAAGGTAAAGGGAATATGGACATTTGGAGACAGTTGGTGATCTTTGTCACATTAGTTAAACTTACTACTTAACTATTCTGTGCCTTCCCCAAGTAACTGACTGAGACTAGAGAAAAGCAGATAACCATAGTTCTCACCTAAATCTCAAGAAAACAATGGATTCTACATAACAAACTTACTTACTGCTTTAATACATTTGATTTTCTGACTATTTCATATCTTCTCCTCTTAAGACTTCAACAGTTTCTTCTCACTCCTTACACCTCAATCTCAGCTGATAGGACCCTTACACTGCTCACATGACCTCATACATTCCCATGGCTGTGAATACCTATACATGCTAAATAATTCCCAAATCTTTATCCCCAGGTCTGCTTGCTGAGCTCTAAACTTGTATTCAACTGTTTGTTTGATGTCTCCACTTGAATGTTCAACAAACATCTAAACCTAACTGAAACAGAACTTTTCTCACCCAAACATGTCTTTCCCTCAATTTTCTCCAGCCTTAGTAAAGGGTACCAACATCCTTCCAGTTACTTACAGAAACCTATGAGGCATCTTTGATTGCTCATTTTTCTAAAACCCCATATTGTATCCGAAGAAAGCTTTACTGGATCTCTTTTCAATACATATGATAAATCTGTTTTTCTTTCTATCTCCACTCTTCTCACTTAGATTTCTACAATTGCCTAACATATCATATAATATTTTACTTCTTTATATTGTCTCTTGTCTGTCTCATCGGCCTCGTGCGCTTTATGAATGAAGGAAATCTGCGCTGTACCCTAATGGCCTAGAATAGAGCCTGATGCATCATAAATATTTGTTGAATGAAAGAAAATCTAGTGGGAATCAGACATGCAAAAAATAATTAAAGCACATTTTAAAAGTGGGAATATGTACAAAATTTAGAAAAGAGAATATTTCCAGGCATTGGGAATTGGAGGCAGCTTTAGTCTTTCTCTTTGTACGAAAAAAAAATAAGTACAACAATAAAGAACATTGTGAAATGTTTGTCTTAATTTTCCACTTAAAATATATGTTTAAACAAAATACACAAGCAATTATGTCAAATGTTATTACTTTACAAATGATTAAAAAAAGAATTTAGAGAAATAACGATGGGGGAAATGATGAAAGAAATGAAAGATTTCAAGAGCTGAATTTCATCAGAAAGGAAGAAAGGATAAAGGGGAGTGGAGAATGACATAAGTGTAGTGTGAAGAAAGATACAGAAACAAATTTTAGAAGACCCAGACCTCTTTGTTCTGGAGGAATGAGGAAGGAGTTTGGTTTTGACTTTATAAGACAGCTATGTGAGACCTTTATAAAGTCAGAGATAGTGGGGACAACCTATGGCGGGGGTACCTTATGCCTATCAATTAGTATTTAACATGTGGAAAGCCTAAGACCCATCGGCTCTATTTCTAAGAATCTATCCTATAAAGATAATAGCAAAAGTACATAAAGAGACATGTACAGAATATTGTTGCAGCAATATTTATAACAGCAAAAAAGGAAATTCCCTAACTACAATATAGAGGAATAGTTAAATAAATTGTTTTTCATACTATGAAATGCCATGCAGCTGTTAAAAACACCCGAGACAGCTTGAAATTTATTAGTCTAAAAGAGGTTTTTGATATACTGGATCTATGAAAAAGTCAAGTTGCATATAAAATTTAAGGCGTTATTCCATTTTTGGAAAAAAAAAACAGAGTACTTGTCTTTACCTACATATATCTAGAGATGTCTTGCAAGCATAGGAAAAACACAGGTGTGATCAAGAAGTGTGAGTGAAGAGACAGAAATACATGAGTTTCATTTTTATTTTATATATTTTTACTTGATGGCTTTTGGTAATTTAACTTTTCTTGTTTTGTTGTTTTCTCCCCAACAAATACTTTTTAAAATGTCATGAGCGATTAAGGATAAAATTAAGCAGGATAAATATGG
Organism: Pteropus medius; assembly: GCF_902729225.1. Lineage (NCBI taxonomy): Eukaryota > Metazoa > Chordata > Mammalia > Chiroptera > Pteropodidae > Pteropus > Pteropus medius. The sequence continues at coordinate 7,863,827 of NW_024349797.1, read as the reverse complement.
GACTAAGAACATACTGTGATGTTGAAAATGGTCTGTATTTGATAATCATTATCCAATCACATTTTTAAAAGTCAGACGGAAATTCTGATTTGATTTTTTAAGCCAATATTGAAAGGGTGAAAAGGCATTAAGGTCATTGAAAAGAGGCTATGTTTGGTATTCTGTAAATATTGTATTAAAGGGGGAGAATAAAAGCAAAGGAAGGAAGACAAGAAGAGAAGCGGAAAGAAAAAAGGAAAGTAAATTAAGGAAAAAAGGGAGAAAGAAGGAATTTGGACTTGATTGTGTTGTTCACTGAAATTAGAATTAAGACGCGAATATGTGATGAATTCCAACCTATGAAAATAAAACCATTGTTAGTCATAAGTATCACTCAGGAGTCTGTCTATAAAATATATGAAGAAGAAATGAAACACCGCTCTAGGGACTGTGGTTTCCTGCTCCTGTTTTCTATCTGGGCTCAGGTGTATTTTGCCATCCTGTGGCCAAATAATGGTATTGATTTTTATTACAAAGTACAACATACAAAGTACAACATCATTTTAATTTAAGATTTATTGAGGAATGGTAATGAGTTCTACACTTGACAAATGAACAATTATATTTCTTGACTAGAAATTTACATAAGCCTCTGGTTTTAAACAACCTGAATCATTTCAAGAAATTGATGATTTTCAACTGATGCAGAAACAGAGAAATCAGTTATTTAAATGGTTTAAACTCAAAGAAACTGGTGAATAATTTACTAATCAAAGTATAGTATGTGTTTTATCTCAAACTTGGAATTGCTTTCTTCTTTGATTCTAATTTTACAGGTAGAAAAAACTTATATGTTCAAAAGATAGATGTGGGATTTTTTATTGGTGAACTTAGAATTGTGTTCTGATTTCTAATGTTTGTTCCACTCCACTGCTCAGCATTATCTAGACAGATAAAAAATAGAACCCATTTAATTTTCTCTACCATCGGTATTATTATTGTTACCATTATTGTTGTCACGGTCTCTGATAGATACTGAAGACCTATTTTGTGCCAATCGCTGTGCTAAAGAGCTTTACATGGATTACCTCTTAATTCTCACATAGCTCTCTAATGTAGGTATTTTAATAACTGCCATTTTACAGATGAAATAACTTGCTCATGGTCAAAGCAAGGACAGTCTCTTGGTCTATCAATAGACACCGCCTCTTCTAATTTATTGTGCAATGACATTGGCACAGGCCCAATTTAACTTATTTTTCTGTCTCCACTATGAGAGTTATACCACTGACACACTGAGTAAAATGGAAAGATGAATGTTCTACCTTCCCAATGTTCTACCACTAAATATGGTCATCCTTCATTTTCTTGTTTTACAAAACCTTTAAAATATAATTATAAAGCTAGACAGAAATGTTTTGATTATAGAGACTCTTGCTAGGAATGACTGTTCTTGCCAGTTCAATAATTGAGTAAGTGCTATTTGGAATGGGAAATAGATGATTTTCAACTGATGTAAAAACAGAGAAATCAGTTATTTAAATGATTTAATAAATGCTTTTTGATGATGCCTTTATAAAGGCAATTAATTTTATCTGGGCAAAGTCTTGATTTCATGTCTCCATTTTGTATATGCTATAGAGTTTCTCTTTTCCTCCTAAATGAAGTTTAACAAATTATATAATTAATATATATTTGACATCCTTTTTTTTAGTATATGTGCTGCTGAAGAGAGCACTATATTTGACAACCTTAAGGAGCAACATGATTTGATTCAAAACCTTCACATTCTCCTACATTTGTTATTTTTAAGTTTCTTATTTCTAAGACAGGTGGACTCTTGAACTTGTACCTCTAAAGTTACACAATAGAAATAAGATTGGGCAAGTCACTGCTTAAACTGAGTCTCAGTTTCCTATTTGTAATAAAGAGATAATATTATTTATCTCATTTGACTGTTATAAGCTTCAGAGAAGGTACTGTGTGATTAAAGCTTTATAGTAAACCTTTTATTATTATTACTACTTCTCAACTTGGCTGGGAATACAAAATGATAAATTCCTTATCTTTTTTTAATCTCTATTTTTTGGTTGTTCAAACATCCATTCTTTTTGCCTACTGGCTACCTCATTACTTTGAAAAACCATCCTACAACATTAATCCTTATTCTCAAGAAGGTATTTGAATTGCACCCCTTGATTTTCTCACAGAAACTCTTGTTAATAAAAAGGCCAGCCTGTGGTATTCATGCAGATTACTTACTTCCATTCTGGTCTGGAATCTAGAATAACCTTCCTGCCAGCTCACTTTTTATAATCTCTACAGCCTCTACTATCAGAGGAAGGTATGTTCTAGACAAGAACTAAAATTGGCCCACCTAGTTCCAGTTTCAGGAATAATTCTCTAAGATATAGTTTATAGATTAACATAGATATAATTTATGTTATATGATGTATACATAAATACATCTATGATGTATTTTATTAGAAAAGTGTCTATGTAGAATTATCTATCACATCAGAAGCCTCTATCAAGTTGAAGGTCTATGAGTAAGAAGATAAAGTTAGTAGATTGAAATAAAAAATAATCTGGCCACTAGAAAAATATTTTTATAATATTCTGAGCAAGTCTGAGCAAGAAAGTTAATTTTCACCATTTCAAATGTCCCAAATCACAGCTGTTCAACACATGTACCTGAGAGCCAAGAATCAGAGAAAGAGGAAACCCATGTAATTAAACACAGTGTTTAATATTGATTACAATTTATAACGCAATACCAGGCCGTCTTGGGAATATCAACCATCTTTCAGCTAGAAGATAAGCTATGTGAATAAAGAACCATTACTGATTATAAAATAAATCTTCATTTGGTTTATTTTTAAGTAGTTAAAGGAAAATTTCATTTAATTCAATAACTCTTTAATTTCATCAAAAATCCAGTTAAGTGTTCCAATTTTTAATTGTCTCACAGTTATCTTTCTTTCACAGTTTATTTAAATTAGGATCCAAATAAGATCCACACATTGTTATTGATTGACAGGTCTATTAAGTGCCTTTTAACCTGTAGTTTCCTCTTTCTCTCTCTAAATTTATTTGCTGAAGAAATTGGATCATTTGTCCTATAGCTTTCCAGGGCCTGGATTTTGCTGATTTCATTCTTGATATGTAGCTTTACATGTCTCTACATCCTCTGTATTTTTGTGCATTGTTAATTGGATCTAGAAGCTTGAACACATTCAGGGTTTACGTTTTCGATTGGTGAGGGTAGCAGTGAGACTATCTTATAGGTAGTATAACAAGTTCTTCATCTGGAAGCATGTAATATCTGATTGTTTCCCTTTCTGTGTTGTTGGCAGATGTCAGTGCTTAATGCCTCCATCTCTCAGTTCATCAGAGTTTGCAAAATGGCAATAGTCTTTCATTCCTTATTCACTTATTAGCTGCCATATTTCTTTAAAGAGAAACTTTCATCTACTATATTAGTTTACTGGGGCTGTTGTAATAAATAATTACAAACTTCAGGAATTAAAAACAATAGAATTTTATTCTCATGGTCTGGAAGCAACAAGTCCAAAATAAAGGTGTTGGCAGGGCCATACTCCCTCCAGAGGCTCTAGGGGAGAATTTGTTCTTTGCCTCTTCCAACCGCTGGTGGCTGCTGACATTCCTTGTGGCTGTAGCACTCTGTTACCACTGTGGATACAATTCCTCTTCTATTTGTTCACCTCTGCGTGTCTTTTAGGACCCTTGTCATCAGATTTAGGGCCTACCAGGGTATAATCCAGGATAATCTCATCACAAAATCCTTAATTATACTAGCAAAGACTCTTTTTTTTTCCTTTGCCAGACATATTTTGTAGGCCACCATTCAACTCACTACATCTACTATTTGGTACATGGTGGTACAGTTCACATAGGGAAGGCTGGATAAATGATTATTTTTCTTTATTTACCAATCTTCAAAATAATAAATTATTTCTTTAGTATCCTCCAATAGTGACCAATTAGGATTTTTGTTTTGTTTTTTAGCAGCATTATAAATTAATGAATTTAAATATTTAATATAATTCAACTTGCTGCAAGTACTACCCTATGAGACTAAAAAGTGTCTCATCTTTGGCCAGTGAGAGCTTCTTCATGTTGCTCCTAAATTCTTTTAACATGGTACTGATAGTCTTTGATATCTTCTGATATGAGATGAATTATGTCTTCCCAAAAAGATATGTAGAAATCCATGAAAGCCATCAGAAACTAGCTTACATTTTGGTATACAGAAAATAATTGCAAATTAGTTGCTGTTTTAAGATATGGAGTAGTAATTTCAAACTCCAAGTTAGAAGGATGAGAACATTAAAAAAATATTTTAAAGTCTCACATGTATAAAAGTAATTTGTGTAGTCAGCAATTGCTTCTTATACATTGCATCAAATATTACTGCATATAGAAATCAACAGTTTTTCTTTTTTTGTAAAGGCCTAAAACAAGTGAAATCTGAATATAGTATAATGTTTTTGGTAGAACTAAAATATATCAGTGCTTTTAGTATCTTAAATGAATGTTGTAATTATGTACTATATTTTACATTAGAGGCTTTGATTAGGATTATTGAGATTTAAGATCTTTCCTCTTTACTTTTGTATCTTCCAAAAGTGCCCAATACTTCTGAGCATATAAATGCTGCATTTTGCCTAAATATACCAGATAATTTTCTTTCCTTTCTCTTTTTTTCTTTCTTTCTTTCTTTTTCTTTCTTTCTTTTCTTTCTTTCTTCCTTCCTTCCTTTCTTTCTTTCTCTCTTTCTCTCTTTCTCTCTTTCTCTCTTTCTCCCTTTCTTCCTTCCTTCGGTATTCCTTCCTTCCTTCTTTCTTTTCTTTCTTTATTTTCCTTTTTTTCTCTTTCCTTCCTTCCTTCCCTTCCCCTTAGTTTCTGCCGTTTTCTTCAGCACCATTCCTTCCTTCCTTCCTTCCTTCCTTCCTTCCTTCCTTCCTTTTCTTTCTTTCTTTCTTTTCTTTCTTTCTTTCTGTCATTCTTTCTTATTTAAGAATATGAAGGCTGAAGAGAAGTCATATAAGATTTTAGTTTAAGCCAGTTTCTTTTTTCTTGGAATTGTTGCTTAGTCATTTGGATAATAAAATATTTAAATGTTTGGACATACAAGGTTGGGTGTTTATTTTGTTTACAGTATATTAAAATTTATGCATTGATTTTTTTTGCCTTTTCTTCTTTTGTTTGACAGTTATGTAGTGTTTAGATGGAATATTAAAAGAAGTAAATTTTATCCTCCAACATAAAACATTTTGAAGTTAAAAGTATTCATCACAAAGAGAGCACTATTATGTGTCTAAGTATATGGCTTTTACAAAGTATGAGTTCACAAACTGAAAATTCAGTATATTTCATATGGTATGAGGACTTGCTAAAACTAGAAGTTTTTCAAGCTTTTGGTCAGAAAGAAGAAAAAGCTCAGATAAAAACAATTTGAATATGATGCTAAGTCCAGTCTTACATGGAAATTTTCTCACAATTTTCAGTTTTGTGAATTAAAGGGCTGTAACCTCCCAATTATTCGGACCCACTATTTTAGTGCAAAATCAGAAACTGTTTCCTTTTTAAACTAAATTGGCTGGCACACAAATATTTTAATTGAAGGCATGTTATAGCTAAATGAGGATTGGAAAACAATAAATTGGAATGGAATACGTGATGGTTACTTAATGCCAGGCATAGGGGGAGAAGGGAAGGGATCTGGATAAATATTAATCACATGCTTAAGCAATGTTGCAATTGAGTGTGTAAAAAGAGGCCCACTCAGAGCATTCAGGGTGTCTGAAGGTCTTTAGGAGGCCAAGACTGGGTTTCTTGATTTTAATTCTCGTAACTATATCCCATTATTTCTTAGGTCAGACCCAACCAGGGCATACCTGTCATCAATCCCTTTATGAATAATTCTGTGGAGAGTAAATCTCATAGATTCTTCTCCATTTCCTATCTGCAGTGGTCTTAATCTTAACTGATGGCAAAACACTTGGACATTTAGTTAAGACTACCAAGCAGCAGGGGAGAAAACGAAGTGGAAGGTGAAGAATTCCATGTGCAAACAGTTGGTAGTATGGATATAAGGAGGTAACAAGAAATTCTCTTAAAATAATGCAGTGAAATTTACCAGAAATGGTATTGTTTAGTATAACTTTTCAGGCTGATGGTCGCCTGAATAGTGAATTACAAATAGAATCATAATTTTATGTATCAAGAACACTATGATTTCCTGTGTATTTTTAAAAAGTGCCCCCAAACAGGCAGTTGTGCAGGGAACTGAGCAGCAACTGAGTGTTGAGTTGAACGGAGGATCAGACGGCGTTAAAAGAAACCTCGAGTTTAATAATCTCCATACCTATTCACAAATCTATCCACAACTTCCCATTTTCTGAATATTAACGGCCTCTGCTTTCTCTAATCTCTTTCTTCATGTCCCGGCAGGTTGCATTTGTTCCTCTCTTGTAGGATGTTAGTTATTCTTCCAATCTGATTGCAGCGTTATAAAACTTTGACATTTTGTTTTGCGTTCTTTTGAGGATAAACTCTCTCACTTGTTCAGACTAGATTTCAGGTCTCTCAAAATTCCTAGGTACAAGAAAATTAGGTACTGAGTTCCACCTTCTAAACAGCAATCTCTGTTCTGCGTGAAATGTTGATATAAAGGCGGGATTTGCTTGGTCAAAGTAGGTCAAACGCACTCCAACTCATGGATATATTTTTTAAAACGCGGTAAAGTTATCGTGTTGTCATAATTAGGTGATCGGAGTTTTGGTTTGCTGTCTTGGCATTTCTACCGCTGTGAGAAGTCATTTAAAAATAGGGACCGGACTTTTGGGGAACTTAAACCCACTTTTTAGCTGTACTGAAGGAGACAACTCAGCCGATTTCACTGTTTTTAATTCTGGAACGTGTTAACGGCCCAAATCAGCTTTCAACCCACTTAGGAACACTACAATTTTGCAAGCTCAAGGCCCAGGCTGGGCGAGAGACGCAAACGCCTTGGAGTGATGAGTCCAAACCACGTTCACAACTCAGGAGATGACTCCGCACTTAAATCTCTGCCCTCAGCCCAAGTGTGCCAGAGGCCGGAAGCTGAACCACGTGACCCGTCCTCCGCGGCCATTCCTACGGAGGCGGCTGTCACCACCCCTTTCACATTTCCTAGCTCCTCCGCCGGACGGCGAAGACTGACAGGAGGCGGTGCCATCTAGAATTGGACTGGAGTATTGCCATAGTTCATTCCTTTTCCAGCAGTGTTTTGCAGGCTCATTTCAAAGGAGGTGCGGAAGCCTTCCGCCTGGGTACCAACCACGTGATCGCGCGAGACTGGGGCAGGCGGCACTCGGACTTCACTACTCCAGTCCCAGGACTCCGCCCGCCCGGCACCCCCCACGGCGCGTGACGACGCGGCTCTCGCGGTGTCTTGCGTTCAGCCCCGCCCACCTCTGCCCCCGCCCTTTCCGCCCCTCCCTCCCCCTCCGCCCTGTCTCTCCGCGGCAGCGGCGGCGGCGGCGGCTCGCGCAGCTCGTTGGCTCGCTATATAAAGGGGAGAAGCAGGCGGACCGGACGGCTGGAGCTGCAGCCGGTGGCGGCAGCGGCGGCGTAGGGAGCGGCGACCGGTGGTTTCCCTCCTTTGCGCGGGGTGGGGAGCGGGTAACGCCCCCCAGACCCCCGAGGGTCGTGGCTTTTTTTTAAGGGCGATTCTCGAGGTTTTTAGCTCCGGGAGGACTGCCCCCCCCCCTTACCGCTCTCCTCCACTCCTTCAGG